>NW_011334833.1:0-4064 GCF_000735185.1 Notothenia coriiceps
GAGGTTTACCTAGGATGAACATTACAGACCTCTCTCATCTTTTTAAGTGGGAGAACTTGCACAATTGGTGGCTGACTAAATACTTTTTTGCCCCACTGTATATATATATTTGTATATATTTATATAAATATATACAATTTCAGAATCAAACAGAGCACTCTCATAATAACGTAACACTATCAGAGACTGGATATATCTATCTATATATATATATATATATATATATATATTTTTAGCACAATTATATATTATATTAATGGTTTTATGTTCTGTAATTGTGACCTTCAAAATAAACCAAACTGAAGCAAAACTTATAAAATCCTTTCACTTTATTTCTGTGTCTCCCCTCGTGCAGACACCAGACAGATTTAAAACTTTAATAACATTTCATAGTTAAGAACATTCTCATTGAGCAGCATTCAGTGATCACGTCAATGATTTTTAAAAACAACAATAAATTAACATTAATTGCACTTTTCATTGCAGACGGACCTAAAAACACAGAAACTGTCTGTAGAGTGTTTCCTGCAGACATGATGTCTCTGCTCACATGTGGGTCCGCTGTAACGTGGACTCACATGTGAGCAGAGACATGTCTCCCTACATGTGAGGAGACATGTCTCTGCTCACATTTGGGTCCGCTGTAACGTGGACTCTGACAGCCGGTTGGGAAACAAAGAGCCGATAAACTGTTGAGAAATCTGCAAATATTCAGAATCAGTTCACGGCTTAAAGCTGTTTCCAAAGGCAACACATATCAAATATATCCAGACACGAGCTGCAAATAAATATATCAATTAAATTAATCTGCAGATTAGATTCTAGATTATTGATTTGTTGCATAAAACAAAGAAAGATGAGCATCTCAGCATGGGTTTAAATGTGGGTTTTTGTCAAAGACATTCACAGAGAACAGCAGCAGTTCACTATTTAACAGGATAGCATTTTGCATGAAAAGTTTTATACAAAACAAGATTCCTGCAACATTTCTAGATAAAAACCAAGTTATTCTTCATGCAGAAGTGGCAGAGATGCAGTTTTAACCTCTTAAATGCTGCCTTTCTCTGTTAATGAGAGAAAATTGACATAAAATTGACATTTAATACTGAAAACACGAAGCGAGAAGACGCCGTTTGGTTGCAGATATTTCTCAGTGAGGATTGGTCGGTAAAGTCATGTGACCTCCACTTCCCGTCAGTAGTCATGTGAACTCCACTTCCCGTCAGTAGTCAGGTGACCTCCACTTCCCGTCAGTAGTCAGGTGACCTCCACTTCCCGTCAGTAGTCAGTTGACCTTCACTTCCCGTCAGTATTCAGGTGACCTCCACTTCCCGTCAGTAGTACGGCCCTGTGTTCTCGTACCTGGCGTAGCTCGGCCAATCAGGAAGGATCCCATGAGAGCAGGAGGGGCTGCCGTACCGGTCGAAGTGAACCCCGAAACCAGAGGCGTTATCGGGGCATCGGGTCTTCTTTGAGGCCAGCACGATGTGGTAGTTCTGGCCCTGGTTGCTGTCCCAGAACTCCTGCCCGCCCCCCGTCTGAAAACACACCGCAAACTCCCCTGTCTGGAGGCGGGGGGGCAGCAGGAAGGAAAAGGAGAAGGAGTCGCTGCCGGAACTCGGGTACGAGTCCCTCTCAAAGTCACAGTCCAGGTCTCGGTGAGACCGCCAGCCGTCCATCGAGAGGCGGAGCTTCACGGCTTTCTGGAAGCAAACGTTCCTGACGCGCACCGAGCCACTCAGAACCCCCCCGTCCAGAACACAGTGGTACAAACACACCTGGTCCGAGTCCAGCCGGCGCCGGAAACTAAGGTAGTCCAAGGCCGGCGGGTCGAAGTCCAGAACCAGAGAGTCCTGAGGAGATGAACTGAAACTCTGACGGACCCTAAGAGAGTTCTTAAGGTCCTGAGAGTCCAGAACCAGAGAGTCCTGAGAGTCCAGAGAGTCCTGAAGGTCCAGAACCAGAGAGTCCTGAAGGTCCTTAAGAGAGGAACTGAGCCTCTTCCGGACCCTCCGAGGGATCCGGACGTCGCTGAGCGGACAGAAAACCTTGACCCGAGTCAGAGCGAGACCCCGATGATCTGCAAACGTCACCTGCTTCTTCTTCTTCCCGGACTCCTTCCTGCAGGATGGTTCCTCCGGAGACGCTTCCCGAGGCTCAGAAGACGAGATGTAGAGGAAGTCTTCTTCTGAGGAGGAGGAGGAGGAGGGGGACAGGAAGAGAGGCATGATGTCCACCGGCATGATGGGGGGGGGGGACTGAGGGAGAGAGGACAGGGTTACTATTCTATATAGACTTTTTAAATGCAAAACACGGGACAATAAAACCAGACTTAAAGCCAGACTGAACTCAAATGAACCTGGTCCCTCCAACATGACCTCAGTCTGGATCAAACTACAGTTACAGCTCTTTACTTTCTACCTTTGGACTGGTTTATAGAAACGGACGGGTTGCCAGGTCAGATGACATGTTTAATGGTCCATATGAAACCCTTATAAACCTTAAAAGGGCTGAATATTAAGGAACTAGAATTGGGTAAATTGTAATGTATTTTAGTTTCTGCTGTACTCAAGGTTTGATTATAAATGTAAAATAATCTGTAGAATAAATGTTTAGCAAAAACTTAGCTTCCAAAATGTAGAAGTATAAAGTAGTACAGAAGGGAAATACTCGGGTAGTACCTCCAATTTATACTTAGGTAAATGTACTTAATAACTTTACAGCACTGCATATATTCAACATTAAACACGACATTAATAATTTTAAAAAAAACTTTAAATGTTCCCAGAAAATCTTCCCAGAGTTCCCACCTTACAGAACCTGCCCAGCAGCGGACCGGAAGGGGTTTCACCTGCAGCCGCTCTTGAGGATCATGACGCGGCGTTCCCTCTGATCTGTCGCTCGCGAGGAGTGTTTCTTTTTTTGAGTCTCGAGCTATGCTCGAGGCCACAGAGAGGGACACACCGGCTTCACGTGAACACCTGCAAGCAGCCAATCCGAGGCCGAGCTGCCGGAGTGATCGACGCGTCAGAGGGGCGTGACGCGAGTAGTATGGAGGCTCATTGGTGTCAAAATTAGATGTAACGGGATTTCTAATTGACAAATATTACGCAAATTTCCACTCGTTATTATACATCAACATGTTGACTGAATTACAACTTATTTTTATATTATTTATTTTTGCTTTATAACAAAAGGGATATCAATCAAAAGTGAAATGTAAAAGTACTGTAGTTAGCTTAGAGGCTATTTTCTCATTAGCATTGAAGAATGTTCATGAAGAATATTACTATAGAAAATCAAAATAAGCACAAATGTATTTATTACAAGCTTTATTTCCAAGCCATGTTTATTCATTTCAAAAGCACATATACACTTTGTTAGCGTGTGTATTAACATGTTTTAACTGAGATGCCCTCAGGGTCACACATTCATTCACGTCCCGACAGAGATTTAAAACTCATCCTGATGAACGTTATCGTACGACACGGAGAGTTAAATGACGTGAATTTAGTTCTGCGAATATTTGCTCAGGGTTACACACCGTGTGTCCCTGAACAACGCACCGTGTGTACCTGAACAATGCACCGTGTGTCCATGAACGCATCGTGTGTCCATGAACAACAATGCACCGTGTGTCCCTGAACAACAATGCACCGTGTGTCCCTGAACAACAATGCACCGTGTGTCCATGAACGCACCGTGTGTCCATGAACAACAACGCACCGTGTGTCCCTGAACAACGCACTGTGTCCCTGAACAACAATGCACCGTGTGTCCCTGAACAACAAGCACTGTGTGCCCTGAACAACAATGCACCGTGTGTCCCTGAACAACAATGCACCGTGTGTCCCTGAACAACAATGCACCGTGTGTCCCTGAACAACAACGCACCGTGTGTCCCTGAACAACAACGCACCGTGTGTCCCTGAACAACGCACTGTGTGTCCCTGAACAACAATGCACCGTGTGTCCCTGAACAACAATGCACCGTGTGTCCCTGAACAACGCACCGTGTGTGTCCCTGAACAACAATGCACTGTGTGTCCCTGAACAACAACACA
>NW_011334834.1:0-2260 GCF_000735185.1 Notothenia coriiceps
TTGAATAAAATTCACCAGGAGAGTTTTCTTGACTATCATAACGAGTTCCGGTGGTTGGAGCTTAAAATAAATGAATTTGAAAATGTACGTGTCACTAAGGAGGACCGCCCTACTGTACCTGTTCTGGATCCACGTTCCCCAGCTCTTTGACCCCGTAGTGATGCATGAAGACGTCTGCCTGAGTCGCTCCAGAGCTTCCCTCCACAGCTTCTGGAAACAGATCCCGGACCTCCGCCGCCGTCCAGACGCAGAAAGCTCCCTCCCTCTTCTCCATCTTATCTGCCCCCCCCTCCTTCTTCTCCGGCCCCCCCGACGCCGGGACAGAGTCGGCATCCTCCGCACTGTAGAAACCTCCGGACTGTCCAGAGGAGACGGGAAGAGAAAGTTATCTATTATAATACAGTTTGCATTTTTCATTTAACTTCGCATATAAATAACTTTTTTAAGTTAAGCTTCTATCAATATATTCATTGTATTTTATCTTTAAGTGCACATTTTTATTTTAAATTCTTATGTTTATATAATTATTTTATTACATTTTATTGTATTTTTAGTGAATTCTTTTATTTAACTACTTACTAGTAATGGTTTATTTTCATTTTTTTTTACTTTTGGGGTTTATACACACATTTTATTGGACAGTTTTAATTCAACTTTTTTGAATAATTGTTGTCACTTTTTATATACATTTTTATTTAATTTCTTATGTTTATAAACATATTTTTATTCCATTTTATTTTATTGTTATTTTATTCTAAAATAGAGCAACTGTCACAAAACCTAATTTCCCCTGTTATATATAAATACTCCGATTCTAAATCTATTATTTAACTGCAAGGTGATTTAAGATTAATGTGTGATGGGACTTGTGAGTTAAGACCTGCAAATCTGATGGATCAATTAATCAATTAATCAATTAGCTCCTCTGAAGGCTGTGAGACCTGCATGTAAGTCACTGAAGCTTCACAGTGACAGGAATCAGTAAAAGTGTCTTTCAAAACCTGACTATCCAACATGTCTGCAGACGCTCTTTAAAAAAAGTCTACTTTTACACACACGCTGAGAACTGAAGGAGAGCTCCTGTAGCACTAGAGCTAACTCACACAGTCTGAAGTAAATCACCTCTAAAATGCTAATTCATTATAAATCTACAGGGGTTATCCTGAGTGTGTGGCCTGTTCGCTGCTCCTTAATCAAACAGGGGGTAAGGGGTTTGACCCACAGAGGAGAGGTCCCACCCCTTACACACACACTCACTGTACAGCCCTACACACTGACCTGTAGAAAGAGAGTAGCATAAAAAAGTAATACTCAGGTAAAGCATTGTCCCAGATGTGCTTGATTACAAGAACACACACACACACACACACACACACACACACACACACACACACACACACACACACACACACACACACACACACACACACACACACACACACACACACACACACACACACACACACACACACACACCAGCAGAGTTTATAAAGCTCAGTTTTTAATGACTACATTAACAGTAACCTTCACTGACAAGATAACACTTCCCTAACGTCCCTTTAATATATTTGTGAGGAAGCACCAACTCCGTCACACAAATGTATCCAAGCTTGACAAAGGAAAGTCAGTCTTTATTTCATTAAAAGAGTTAATTGAGGCCTTCTTGATTTATAAAAAAAGAGAGAAAACAATGTTTATTTCTCTGTTTACCTTGTTGCCTGTCATTCAGAGAAGTGCCCTGATTGGCTGAGTTGACTCGGACTCACCTTGTCACTCAGGTCTCTGGAGACGTACAGCAGAATGTCTTTAGCCACGTCGGCAAACAGCTGCTCACCTGAGACCTGGACAGGTAGACACACAGAACACACACCTGGTGAGAGACGTCCTTAAAGATACCATCGTGGGATTAAGAAGCAGGGACTTAAAGACTTCAAAGCAAATGCTTCATTCATTAAACACAAACTATAGGTGTGTGTGTGTGTGTGTGTGTGTGTGTGTGTGTGTGTGTGTGTGTGTGTGTGTGTGTGTGTGTGTGTGTGTGTGTGTGTGTGTGTGTGTGTGTGTGTGTGTGTGTGTGTGTGTGTGTGTGTGTGTGTGTGTGTGTGGCCTAGCATTAGCATCCTTGTAATTTTAGGGTGAAGACAGAGTTAGGGTGAGGCATGTGTTGGAGATATTTGTCTTGTCATATACATAAAGAAGAACACACAGCCACAGAGACAGCTCACACACACACACACACACACACACACACACACACACA
>NW_011334835.1:0-2248 GCF_000735185.1 Notothenia coriiceps
TTAAAGTAGAGACACTACATACTGATATACACCTGAACATCAGCAGGAGAGGACTCTTTAAAGTAGAGACACTACATACTGATATACACCTGAACATCAGCAGGAGAGGACTCTTTAAAGTAGAGACACTACATACTGATATACACCTGAACATCAGCAGGAGAGGACTCTTTAAAGTAGAGACACTACATACTGATATACACCTGAACATCAGCAGGAGAGGACTCTTTAAAGTAGAGACACTACATACTGATATACACCTGAACATCAGCAGGAGAGGACTCTTTAAAGTAGAGACACTACATACTGATATACACCTGAACATCAGCAGGAGAGGACTCTTTAAAGTAGAGACACTACATACTGATATACACCTGAACATCAGCAGGAGAGGACTCTTTAAAATAGAGACACTACATACTGATATACACCTGAACATCAGCAGGAGAGAACTCTTTAAAGTAGAGACACCATAATGAGAAAATGAGTGAAATCTAAAATAACCTGAGGGGGGAGAAACTGAAATGTTTAATTGCCTCGTCTTAGCGAGTCAGCATCAGCGCAGAGAGGGTAAAATACGGGTTTGTTTGTAATTGTTTCTGCTCCAAATCGCCCCAAAACACTGAGTTACTACGTGTGAAAATCTGGACACAATTTGTGGTTCGCTTGGTAAGAAAAAAAAAGAAAAAGCAGGGAGGAGGAAAGGAGCTATTTTAGGTTTATAAAGGTTTTTTGGTAAGAGTTGAAAGGCGTGTGTGAGACAGGTGGAGGCTCTCTGACTCACTGCAGCTGTGTGTGTGTGTGTGTGTGTGTGCGCGCGTGTGTGTGTGTGTGTATTATTAATTAAAGGGATACAGAGCAGACAGAGGGGCTCTGGCACCCTCTGCTGGTGTGTTTTTAGAATCACAAAGCCACGCGGAAAAGGACTGAAACAGGTGACGTAAGACTTTAAAAACACACGATAAATAATATAGACTCGATGTATGAATCCATTATTTAATGCATGACAGTTGGCTTTGTCTAGACGATTTTCTGTAACACTATTAATGTAGACGTTTTGTGGAAATCAGAAACATAATCCCACTTTTTGTTAGTGCTTATTTCAATGCTTTGCAAATTCATTTTTAAAAACCAATTCAGAAAAACTCCTTGATTGAGCTTTAAATGAAGCAAGTTACCCAATGAACGCATTTATTATCTGTGGACCGTTTCCATCCAGAACTGCAAACAAAATGTCCAAATGTCGCTGTGTATTATATAGAGATAGATTTCTCTCAATGTTAGGATCACAGATCTGTGAGTAAATGTGTGATCTTTAAATGTGAAACACCTGAAAAAATGATTTGTAAATGTTTTTGCAAATTTAAAAAAGGATATGCAAATACACAAAGAAATTCAACAAATACAAATTAAAATCTGTGACCCCATATAATTCATTTTCAAATGAACGAAGGCTTTTGTAAAGAGGCCGTGGTTGCCACCTTTCAGAGTAAAAGCGTGCAGTCGAGAGGCTTCTTGTGTGTTGTTTCGGGGGGGGTCTTATTAAGAGCTAAAGCTGAAGCAGGACTTACAACGGGTTAAAACCTGAGTGTGTGTTATTTGGCACGATATACAGATTTGGCTTCTTGTTACTCTTTTTTGAAGACATGTGGAAAACGGCTCCAAACAGATTTCAGTGTTCGACAGGTGCCAGCTCTACCATCTGCTTTCACTCTCACCTCCCTCTCTCTCTTTTCTAACTCTCTCTCTCTCTCTCCCCCTCTCCCACCAATCAGATCCCTCCATCAGATCAGTATGTAGTGTCTCTACTTTAAAGAGTCCTCTCCTGCTGATGTTCAGGTGTATATCAGTATGTAGTGTCTCTACTTTAAAGAGTCCTCTCCTGCTGATGTTCAGGTATATATCAGTATGTAGTGTCTCTACTTTAAAGAGTCCTCTCCTGCTGATGTTCAGGTGTATATTATTTTCAGGTGTATATCAGTATGTAGTGTCTCTACTTTAAAGAGTCCTCTCCTGCTGATGTTCAGGTGTATATCAGTATGTAGTGTCTCTACTTTAAAGAGTCCTCTCCTGCTGATGTTCAGGTGTATATCAGTATGTATGCTGATGTTCAGGTGTATATCAGTATGTAGTGTCTCTACTTTAAAGAGTCCTCTCCTGCTGATGTTCAGGTGTATATCAGTATGTAGTGTCTCTACTTTAAAGAGTCCTCTCCTGCTGATGTTACGGTGTATATCAGTATGTAGTG
>NW_011334836.1:0-1026 GCF_000735185.1 Notothenia coriiceps
TGTTTTAGAGAGAGAGTGTGTGTGTGTGTGTGTGTGTGTGTGTGTGTGTGTGTGTGTGTGTGTGTGTGTGTGTGTGTGTGTGTGTGTGTGTGTGTGTGTTTGTGTGTGTGCTCTCACTGCTTGCAAACAATGTGAGATGAAGTTTCAGGAATGTTTTTGATTGCTTGTCACCGCTCTTTTCTTCTAAACCTTTCCCAACAAGGGAAATACAAATATTTCCATAAAGTCAAATTACTTTCTGATAATTGCGAGTGATTGATTCTTCGCGTCGTCGTTATTAATTCTGCCGTGAAGGGATCATTATGTAAATTGAAAGGACTGTATGTCATTAAGTGCGATGCCAGCATGAGACTCATTAACCGGAGCTGGCCAGGTTTTTTCTTTTTCTTCGGAATGATTTTTCTCTCGCTCCAAAAATCCAGTTATTCTTAGCTTTTGTAGCTCCGGGCAACTGTTGCCATGCATACATATCCATAGATACGCTCGGCAGCGCAGGCCTTATTTTATTATTATTTTCTCAGCAGTGGGAAGGCGCTGTGGCGAGGAGGGCGAGAGGAAAGGTGGAGAACGAACCCAGGGGAACATTGATTTCCAAAGAGTGGGAGAATAGAGCCTTTTCCAAACACTGTAAAAAGAAAGTGTGTTGACCTTAGTGAAGTACAGTGGTGGAAGAAGTACTATAACAAAGTTTAGGAATACTCTGTTCCAAGCAAAGGTTGGGCATAGTAAGTACAACATATACTTATACTGCAAGGACCAAAAGCACTCATTATGCATGTATTATAGCACTCGTTATAATTAGTGATCCATTATTGTGAATGTAACTTAAAGGGACCCTATTCTGCAAGACGTTTGTATTTGTCATCATCAGATTAAAGTGTGGGAAGACAAATATGTAAAGAAGGAGGAAGTAAGTGTCCAAGTTCAGGAGAGAAAGAGGTGTATCGTTATAAAAAGGATGTTATATTGGTGTGTTTGTGTGTGTGTGTTTTGCACCTGCTTGTACATGCATTTAAATCAGTGCTT
>NW_011334837.1:0-2648 GCF_000735185.1 Notothenia coriiceps
GTACTTCTACTTTTACTCAAGTACAAGATCTGAGTACTTCTACTTTTACTCAAGAACAAGATCTGAGTACTTCTACTTTTACTCAAGTACAAGATCTGAGTACTTCTACTTTTACTCAAGAACAAGATCTGAGTACTTCTACTTTTACTCAAGAACAAGATCTGAGTACTTCTACTTTTACTCAAGAACAAGATCTGAGTACTTCTACTTTTACTCAAGTACAAGATCTGAGTACTTCTACTTTTACTCAAGAACAAGATCTGAGTACTTCTACTTTTACTCAAGTACAAGATCTGAGTACTTCTACTTTTACTCAAGAACAAGATCTGAGTACTTCTACTTTTACTCAAGAACAAGATCTGAGTACTTCTACTTTTACTCAAGTACAAGATCTGAGTACTTCTACTTTTACTCAAGAACAAGATCTGAGTACTTCTACTTTTACTCAAGAACAAGATCTGAGTACTTCTACTTTTACTCAAGAACAAGATCTGAGTACTTCTACTTTTACTCAAGAACAAGATCCGAGTACTTCTACTTTTACTCAAGTACAAGATCTGAGTACTTCTACTTTTACTCAAGTACAAGATCTGAGTACTTCTACTTTTACTCAAGTACAAGATCTGAGTACTTCTACTTTTACTCAAGTACACAATCTGAGTACCCTCTCTCCTCTCTCCTCTCTCCTCTCTCCTCACCTGAAGGCTCTGCTGGTTTCTCCTCTCTCCTCTCAGCCTCCTTTCCTCCTGCAGGTCTCATCACGCCTCCTGGTGGTCTGCAAGAGAATTACACGTTAGTTTCTGGTGCATTTACAGAATGATGTCTTCAATAAATAAGGGGAAATTAAGTTTGCCATTGTTTCTTCACTCCAGCATTAAGTCAGACACGCAGACAGGGCTCCTGCAGCACAACATTAAGATTTGTATTTGAATGCCAATTAAAGACCAACCTGGATACGTGTGACGCTAAGGTAGGAGGCATTATAATGAGATGCTACCAGGACAAATAAGTATTCTGTCTTAAACTGATATCACTTTTTATCATAAATTAGAGCCATCTTCATCAATAACTAATTCAGTGCCTTTTAAAACTCTCAGGGTGTTTGGACACGCTGTAAACGATGCCCCCCTATCCGTGTAGAAACAGAGGCGTTTTAGTGTGAGTGAAGAAGTGAGCGTTTAAATGAGACTTGATATGAAAGCAGCAGTTATCAAACAGAGTTCAAAGGTCAAGTCACTGAACAGAGGATTCATTATTCCTTAAACACAGAAACAGATGGAGGGTTACCCTTCCTGCTGCCAGGCCTGAGGAACATCAGCCCGGGGGAGAGGGGGGGGTTTAGGGGTCTCCTCCAACTCCATCGACTCCAGGTCTGCTGGATCTGGAACAAGTCAGAACACATCAAATCAATCTCTAACAATGAGGAGCTGAGGCATCAGATAGTTATCAGGCGGAGCGTTACCCTGGATCTCAGAGGGGTCAGGTGGCAGCGTCTCTCTTTCTGCTGCAGACCTTTCTGTGGACGCTGCACTCTGACCACCAGCAGGGGGCGCTGTCCTAACAGGAAACACTTCCTCTTTAGGCGTCCTCACAATCTCCCCTGCTCCCGACAGGTGAGGCTGATCTGAGGAGAGGAAGGCGGGGGTTCATACTCATCCCGGACAGAGTAAATAAAGACATTCTCAATGTGCTCTTGAAAAGGATCTAAAACAGTCGTTTAACGTTAAATAATATCAAGCTTTATTTTGAAGCACTTTTCTTGCATCAGCTGCAGCTCGCTAATAAAAAGCCAATCCAAAAAGATGGCTCTTTAGCTGCAGTTTGAGATCGTCCACTGAGTCCTCTCTGATATCCTGGTGTTCCACAGGTTGGGAGCGTCGTGGATGAAAGCCTCACACATCTGATTGTGGGGGACTTTTAAAAAGCCAGCTGAGGAGAACCTCAGGACGTCAAACCAGAGTGACTCGGAGAGACACGTGGCAAACCATTAAGAGCTTTAGAAACCAGTCGAATCCTTTAAGAATCAATACTGACTTGTATAGGTTGAGGTTGTTCTAGGCTGTTGCTTGGCGTGGAGAGAATATTGCTCCACTTTCTCCGGTCCCCGAGATTCGGCTTCCAGTAGCTCTGGAGAGAGCTTTCGCACCTGTGGCCACTAACGGTCATCATTTCTCTGCTTTGTTTCAAGACCCGCATCAGAAAGCTTTTGAATGGTGCTACTTTTCCAGTTGGTCTACCTGCTCTTCACGTAGCTCTGCATGTCGTAGTTTAGGTGCTCTCTGGAGATAGGCACTGCTCAATCCACTCCTCCATACTATAGTAAGACCCCCCCCGGAGGTAGAAGTTAATCTTAAATGTTTCCATTTTATGCTTTGTAAGTTTGTTTCCTAACGGAAGAAATTTAAATATATTTATAAAACTGACAAGTCAAATCAAGCAATCTGATTGGTCGATAGCGTTTTTGCGGACCTCTTTGATTACAGATTTGAAAACATCGTTGCTTGCTTTAAAAGTAGCACAATTCATTATGTTAAACCTTCAAAAGTATCTAGATATCCCTGCCCTAATGCCAAAGGAACTGCATACTGAATATGTTTTGCCGTTTGATGTCTATGTCTGGACCGCTGCGTAAAAAGGAGGGCTTCTGC
>NW_011334838.1:0-1704 GCF_000735185.1 Notothenia coriiceps
GGTCTGAAAGGCTGGCTCTCACGCGTTAGTGCACGTGATTACGCTCGCCCTCCTCGTGGTGTAACATCAACACATCAACATTATGCTTGCTGCGTGTTGCTGCAACTTTCAGCATCGTGACTCTGCAGGATTTCAACAAGACACTCACATAGACAGAAGCAGACGTAGACAAAGCTCTCCATCTCTTAAGATCTGCCATTTTAAGATGAACACGATCATGTCCTAGGCGTCTGAGGTTTTCCCTTCTCCATGTGTTATTACACTTTTCACGCTGCTATGGACAGCCTTGTAAATATTGATTGTTGTGTTTTATTGATGTCTGAACGTGTGCACATGTGTCTGTTGTATAGGTATACTCATATTTGTATCTTCTGGATTGAGGGAAACGGTATTTTGATCTCTCTGTCCGTACACACAAACTGAGAGATCGACAATAAGTTTGAGAATCATCCTTGCTTTTAAGAGAGTTTTTAAACTCCATTTTATAATATGTTCCTTAATGCTCTCTCATTTGTGTAAAGCCTTGTGTTGTATAGAAACAAACGCTGCCTTGCCCTACACGCCCAAAGTAACACCAATATATATAAATGCCGTTAATAACTGTGCAATAAATACCTGGCTGCTAAATCTCAGAACTGTGTATTTTGTCAAATCGTCATTTTCTTTTGTTGTAATGTTTCTTAGTTAACATTAGGCTGTCTCTTTTCTGCAGCAGATGTCTGTGGGACCAATAAAGGTATTCTGAAATGTGAGAATCTTCTACACACAGGGGCAGTTCAGGGGTTTAGTGCCTTGCTTAAGGACTTCATTACCCAGTCAGGCTTTGTGAAACACCTTTTGGGTTAAAACCAGTCCGTTAGTTAAGCTTTAAAACCAGTCTGACGTTGTTCCTCCAGGTGGAAAGTCCTCTCTCCATGGAGGCTGACGTTCTCTAAACTTCATCACATGGCCTTTACATTTCCAGTCTTTGGTGTAGCCTGCGTGTTTCCGTCTTAAAGCTAAGCTAAGTAGCAACAAGCGTTAGCTGCAGATTTACTGCATGGACCTCAGAGCTCTAATCTAATCCATGTTGCACTGTTGGAGGAAACAGGATTTTCATTGATAACCCCATAAATCCTTAAATCTTTAATATATGTCAAATCAAATCAGAATGCAAACTCGTTTGGACACGTCTCGTATATTATATATTCATCTTCATGTCATTTGTGGTTCTTAAAGTGTGTTTCCTGCCTCTCCCTGCTCTCTCTATCATCTGGTATCTGCTGTATCTGTGCATGTTTAAACCAGAGAGAGACTCACACCTCCATGGGATCATTACTGAGTCTCTGCTTCTTCCACCGGGAATATAAATATCATGACGCATCAAATCACATGGTGCTCGTTTGTCAGGATTTATCAGGATTCAATTTCAACTCTCTGTCATCATGAGCTCAGCAGCTGCAGAGAAGACATGTCGATGACAACCTGAAGACCTCCTCCAACAGAGCAACGTGAATACATAGGACAGGTCATACAGACACAATGGTGCAAGAAGAGGAGTCCGTATACAAGTACATGGAATATGATAGATTAGATTTGCAAGATACAATGCATTTTGTTCCGCTACACTGACACATGCATGCTGTGTGTCCTCTACAGCAGGGCCTGAGCTCACACACACACACACACACACACACACACACAAACACACACACACACACACAC
>NW_011334838.1:1736-3860 GCF_000735185.1 Notothenia coriiceps
GTGCAGCACCGTGAAATAAATCTGCAAGCATCCACCAGCCTCCAAACAACCCGCATTCTGCACCGCAAATTCCGCAGATTTCTGTCTCACACGGTGGAAATCACAGACGCACAGGCACACACACACACACACACACACACACACACACACACACACACACACACACGCACGCACACACACGCACACACACGCACAAACACACGCTTTAAAACGTCTATTTATTTCAGATGCAGAGCTCGTTAAATATAAAAGCGTTTCCGGAGGCTCAAGGGCACGCAGCAGCAGCAGCAGCAGCAGAAAGCAGCAGCAGCAGAGATTAACGCAGAGCAGATGAGTTGCAGAATAAGGTGCACAGAATACATCCTGCTGACATAAAGCTGCGACATGACGGGAGGAAAAACTGCGGCATATCGGGATCTAAAGCAGAGTGGGAAATCTCCATAAAGCGGAATATATACATCCTCTCCATCAGGAGGATCAGACAGAAATCTCTCGGTGCTTCTCCGCCATTTCCCCTCCTTTATCCCCTTTAGCACGGACACCATTTTGTGACTAATATCGGGATAAATACATATAATAATCTCGATGTGTTTTCTTACCCGGGCCGCCATGGTTCAGTTTGTCCGAGGATCAGCTCTGTGTTGAAGGGAGGAGAAGAGAAGAGGAGGCGAGGAGACGAGAGAGGAGGAGACGATGAACGGTTTATAAGCCGCGGCGCACAGACATCTGATTGGCTGCTGGGAGCGGAAGTGGTGTGATTAGCTCGCGTGCACAGGAGGAGGGTCCACGTCCGGGGTGAGCCTCACGTGGCAGATAACAGAGAGAAACATGAGGATGACGTCACAGCGTTGAGAGGCATCAATGGAGGCAAATGTAGGTGATACTGTACAGGTGACGTCACTAATCTACCTGTTGGTGCACTCATATGTTGTTTTGTTATCAGTCAAGTCAAAATAACGAGATATTAAGACAAATGAATGACACAGTTATCAACATGGACATTGACGGTATCTATTTGTTCCCTTTGTATCTCAATATTATGACTAATTCTGTAATGTTTACTTGTTATCTTATTTGGACAAAAGGTTCAATGATTATCACAAAATAATGAAACTTTATAAATATTTTTGAATTTTAATAGTTTGGCTGATTATCTCAAAAATAATTTAAAAAAAAACATCTCAATATTTTCACTTAGTGTCTCATTATTTAAACATGTCTACAGGTGACGTCATTGATCTACCTGTATTATCACTCACCTGATGATGTCGGTGTTTAATATGTTGTTTTTCATCATTTAAGTCAAAATATAACGTCAATATAAGTCAATATTTTGTCAAAGTAATGAAAAAGTAATACAACATTCACGTAAAAAATCTAAATAATGAGATAATAAGTGAAAATAATGGGCAAGTCGTATTATTTTGAGACACTAACGGAAAATATTGAGATGTTTTTATCATTACTTTTGAGATAATCAGCCAAATTATTGGATTATTATGATTGGATTATTGGATGCTGTACAGGTCATTCATCTACCTGTATCACTCACCTGATAATGTTGGTGCATTGATAAGGAAGATCAATACAATGAGGGAGAAAGTGTTCAGAGATTATATAAAAAATAACGAGATAATAATATTTTGAGATATTCAGTCAAAATATTTAATCGAAATGAGATTTGTGTCATATTTTTGAGATACTAAATTAAAGGGGACCTATCATGCAAGAGTCACTTTCTGATGTCTTTAATACATCAACATGTGTCCCCGGTGTGTCCCCGGTGTGTCCCCGGTGTGTCCCCGGTGTGTCACTGGTGTGTCCCCGGTGTGTCCCCAGTGTGTCCCCGGTGTGTCCCCGGTGTGTCCCCGGTGTGTCCCCAGTGTGTCCCCGCTGTGTCGGGGAACTCACGCAGCGTCAGGAAATAAACCCCTCTCTCCCTCCGTACCCAAATCTCTAAAAACGGGAAACAACGGAGCTGATCCAGATTTGCGTCCAATATGACGTAATATCTGAAATGTGGACCCACGGCCCTATCAGAAACGTTGCTATCAGAAACAATGCCCGACTGTTTTGGACGTAATATGGTCGGTGTTTAAATTAGCATCGCTAACACTCAGAGCT
>NW_011334839.1:0-5070 GCF_000735185.1 Notothenia coriiceps
ATGTACACATCAATCGTTATGTACTATATTACGCTGTAACAGGATCATGTGTGTGTGTGAGATTAAAATACGCCCAATTGTCTTTACAATAAATAAACATTGAATGTGTCTAATTGAATAGTACGTAGGGGTTTAACGTTAGTGGCAGGTTGTGTGTGAAGAAAGAATAAATAAGACAGCCCAATTATTTAAAAAACTTGTTATCTTTTCCCCGCATATTTGCAACTTTCCGCATATTCGCAACTTCCCGCAATTTCACCGCATAAAATCACATAAAACCCCGCATATTTAATCGCATAATCAAGGGTTTTAGCCCGCATAATCAAGGAATTTAGCCCGCATAATCAAGGATCTTTGCCTGCGTTTTTCTGGAGGGTCTAATAAGAGTATAATTCATATGTATAATATCAGTTAAAATAAGTGCTTCAACTAGGCTTGGGCGGTATGACGGTATTACGGTATACCACGGTATTTCGAAATACCGTCGGTATGATTTTCAATACCGTGACGTCACAGACTGTGCGCCAAATCACAGATGCGTTTCATTCTATTACACTGACACGGAGTTTTGACATGGACGACATTGGTTGTAATGCACAGCACGCGCCAGCAGAGGGCAGGGGAGGGCAGTCCGTCTTTCCCGCTCTCAGAGCTCAGCACAGAGCTGAGCTGAGCAAGATGGCGGCAGCATTTGCCGGCCCCGAACTCGGACAACTAGTAAAAAAGAAAATGCCTCTGCGCCTGTTTGGCTACTATTTTGGGTTACTCGTCGCCAGTGACTTCATCCAGCACAACGAGAGACAGAGGCACTTCTTTGGGAAGTTTAAGACGGGGTGAGTGAGTGTTGACATTTTTAATCCTATGCAACTGGTTGATGGTTTTGTAGTGAGGTCGGACGGTTTTAAAAACGAAAGCACTTACGTGCTAAACATTCACGCGAGTAATCCAATGAATCAAATGGAAATAAGGTTTTTAACACATGCACGGAATAATATTGCCAAACTAGTTAGTGAATATAGCAAACTTTATTCAATAAGTCAAGTATTTACTCCCGGAAAATGTTTATGTGTGATGATATATTGTTAACTTAGCTCACTATGGAAACAACGTCGGACATCTACAAACGCGTCCTGTATCCGATCTCAAAATGTGCCATTTGCACAATGTGTCATGTATGCAGCCCTTGTTTTGCACTTGCGCGCACGTCGCGGCACTTTGCGAGCGTCTACCGGCTCGGGCTGCATTTTACACGAACATATAATATACCGTTCGAAACATCTATTTGCCGCCGAACGCCACCTCACTCAAGTCGACCCAAGTCATACCGTCAGTGGCGGCTGGTGGAAATATTTTTGGTGGGGCTGTTGATATAGTGAGTAAAAAAATTTTTTTTGGGAGAAATGACCCCTTAAATTGGGACTGATACCGTCATATACCGTATACCACGGTATGATGTCAGCAAGGTATGACGGTATGAAAAAAATGATACCGCCCATGCCTAGTGTCTAATCATGCAGTGTGTCATTCAGTTTTAATGTCGGAGGTCTCTAATGTTGTTTGGACATGTGGAAAAGCTATTATATTGAGGGAAAATAATGGGGACAATTTTATTTATATTACATAAAGCATTTTAAAAGGCAAAGAAGTAAATCGAAGTCTTTCAAAAACTATTTTATGCTCTTTTGTTTATTGGGCCTACTCAATTTTAGTATGTATTATATTACCTGAACCACAGACATGTTACATTTAAAAATCAGATACAGGAAACCATACCCAGAGGTCCTGTAATATTTCAATGTTTTGTGTGTATCTTACTTATAATAAACAAGTCAATAGTAACTAAAGCGTTCAGGAAATTGGAAAGAAGTAAAAAGCATATGCATACAGAAGCAATAAAAGGAAGTATCCAAGTATTTGAGCAAATGTACCCAATTACATTCCACCACTGCTTTGAGCTTGAAAAGGACTCGGCACTGCAAACAAAAATGAGCTTTTCCTCGATCATGCGTTAAACTGATAGTGAACCCCGGAATCCTAAGGGAGACAAAGCCTTTTCCCGCTCCTCCTTTTAAGTTGTGCAAGAGTTAGCATCGATCAAGCCCGTTTCCCGCCTTCAATGTGGACGGGTTGAATCAACTAATAATAGAGAGCACCTGGCTCTTTCAGATCACCATCATGAGTCATTAGGAAGGAAAAATTCCATGAATCAGTTTGCGGAAACCTGCATCTGCCGCTTGGAGAATGTGATGATGCAGAACAAAAAGCGACAGAGGAATAGCACAAATCGCAACTGGCACCTGACTTTTTCCAGCTGACATCTCTGGCACTCAGACAAGGATTAACATCCAATTTGCCCCTCTCTTCCTTGGCTCAAGTCTATCCCAACAGCTCGGCACTTCAAAGAGAGAGATACAAAAAAAAGAGGGGCCGATGGATGGTCATTCTTCAGGGGGAATTGGCTTAGTCAAGCTCTGTTTAAAATGGCAGTAATACAAAAAGGAAAGCTGTTTTGATGTGCTGCAGAGTGTGAGGGGTCCGGCCAGATGTACAGTACGTCAGCCGGTCTTCTGCCCTCCAGCGTCTGAGCAGCACCATACAGCCCTGATGCCATAAATACAGCCTACAGCCATGATACTATTATATTCAGCGCTGATACCATAGAATACAGCCATGAGTCACGATGCTATGAAATACAGCTATGATGCCATTAGATACAGCCATAAGGTCATGATGTAAAGTATGAATCTGAAACAGCTAGGTGTGTAAACGTTTTAAAGTTTAATTAAAAGGATGTTCTTCTCCCATATCTTTTTCATAAGAAATCACATATTCTTGTGTGTATTTTGATGTTTTGTAGTCATGGACTGTATTCTAAGAAGACCATAGTCACCATGATGTCGCCCATTGGTTTGTGGATTTCACTTTTGAACTGGAAGTAATTAGAGAAGGTGGAGCTACTTACAACTAAATGCCGGACAAGACACATTTAGGTGACCAAAAAAGTTAGGGTTAATTTTCAAGAACTGAAAAACACCCTCAATTGGTGGTAAAGCCGTAAAGACAACCATCAGGTCATCATTGGGTGGTACGGCCCTAAAGCATTCCATCTATCTTAATCTAAATGGCAAGACAGTTTATAAAATGACCATCATACTTTCACTTAAGTTTTACTCAGCAGGAAAATGTTGGTAATAAATCAAGCTCTGTCCTGGGGAGTCCTCTGGACACTGGAGATGGTGGGAGACAGGAGAATGGCAGCCAAGCTGTCCTCCCTGCTGGACAATATGTCCCACCCCCTCCAGGACACCCTGTCCTCACTGTGCAGCTCCTTCAGCGATAGGATGCTGCACCCCACCTGTCTCACGGAGAGATACCGCAGGTCTTTCCTTCCTGCAGCGGTCAGACTATACAACCAGCACACAGCCTCTAGTAGACCCCCCCCCCCCACCAAACACACACTACCACAACACATCACTATATCACCCCTTGCTGCTAAATACCAACAAACTATGTGCAATATATAAATGCCGTTAATAACTGTGTAATATATACCTGGCTGCTAAATCCTTAGAACTGTTACAAGGTGTGTATTTTGTATTTTTTAAATTGTGTAACTTGCTTATTATGTTTTTTATTATATCATAACTTTTAAGATATACCCCCTTTAATATATCTTCTGAATATTGTGTAGACAGTTGTGTCAATAGATATAGATTGAAGTCTATTTTAGAAAAACATGTGTGCTCAAAATAAAAATCGTGAGAAATACCCTTCACAATAACAAAAGTGACACATTCAAATTTCTTTTTTTTCCTTAAACAATATTGAAACCAAATCAAAACATTCCATTCATTGTATTTCAATTTGGAACTATAACATTTTTGCATGAAAATACTTCTGTATACTGTAGATCAGGGATGGGCAACTTTGATGGTGGTGGGGGCCACATCATTGATGTACTGGCCACCAGGGGGCCGCAGATTCACTTGGAACACACACACACAAAAATTCCATGTGTTGTATGTAATTATTAACAAATATACTAAGTCTGACATCTTCATTGACATTTTACAATCTTTCAGGGAACATCCTCCAAAAAATGGGAACATCCTCTAATAAGCTCACTAAACAAATATCAGTTCACAGAAATGTTATTTCATTTTTACAAGTGGCATGTTTGTATTGAACAGGTTATTAAACAGTGAAATAAAACTATTTTAAACTATTGGAAAGCACGGAAAATGTGTGTGTATTGAGATTAACCATTAAGATGACATAAACATGAAGTCATAAACACTAACCCAGATATTAGTTGTCTAACTTGAACCTAAAACACTTGTAGCCTGTCTCTGCATTCCCCTTATTTCACAATAAGGGGAATGTCAACACAGACACCTGTCAGCCCGCACTCTGCTGTTCCTCAGCACCACTCCCCCTCCCTCCTGCTGAAATTATGAATGAAAAGCGTAGTAAGTGAACACGGTAGGGTCCGTGACAGTTTGTTTTAATCTGATTTCAAATAAACAAAGTCTTGGTTTTAAGAATATTAAACTTGTTTCGCCAAATTCAGATGATAAATACAACTTTTAAGCTTGTAAAGGCATAATTAAAAGAGGCAACTTAACGTCACAGCAGGCATAACAACAGCCGGTGTTTCTTGTGAGGGTTTCCCCGGGAAACAAACACAAATGCGTCACAGATTATTTTGCAGTATTTGAAATCATGTACGCAGCTCGCGACGTAACTAGGAGTCTAGTGGACAGTATCAGTACTACAAGTAAAACTAATTTTTCGACCTCTAGTGCTCCTGTTGAATGCAAATGCTATGCAGGGTCATATATTCACAAATAACCCTCTCTGGAAAATCCTAAATTGTAGGATAATTTGGCCATTAAAATGCTTTTTGATTAAATTTCTAGCGAGAAGTGTATATTGTACTTTTAGAATCCACGTCCAGTGGATGTGTAGGATATAGTGTGATAGATATTACGAAGATGATTTGAGATCTCGCCAGGATAACATGTATATGTGGCAGCCTCCATGTAAAGTTAGCGACAACACTCACGGGTG
>NW_011334840.1:0-2571 GCF_000735185.1 Notothenia coriiceps
GGAACAGTTGATGAGTAGAGCTGGGAGAAGAGTTTGAGGAGAAGTGCAGGGAGATGGGGGGGATCTCCTGCATCCTCTTTGACGGGCGGATTGACCTGACCAATGTGATGATGGAAGCTGAGGGCAGTGACCAATCTTTTCCTGCAAAGATCAAAGAAGAACACTATGGTGTTGCTAGTGAGCGTAGGCATATCCTGTTTCAGCTGGACTGCCTCAAGTCCCAGAGGAAGGAGGTGCTGGACCTTGTGATGCCAACTGTGAGAAGATCTGCTTGGTATGCCCACAGTGAAGCCATCCTCCAAACACTGCTGTGCTCTGAGGATCAGAAGGAAAAAATTGAGGGGGTGGAGAGAATCCTGGCCATTAGGGGAGAGGGGGACCTAGACACTCAGCTGGGGGACTCCTCTGTCAGGACCAGAAGGACACCTGACATCAATTGTGATGCTTCCAGCATTGGGGACTTGATCAGCTGGTCAGAAGGTGTGTCAGAGCCACCTCTCACCTGCTTGCTAAGCACCTCAGAGGTGAAAAACTTCATCCAAACCCCCATGGAGGTACTCAACTGGCCTTGCCATACTCAAAGCATTGAGAGGGTTGTTAAAATGGTGATCGAGGCTTCTGCTAAGTATTTCTCACAGGAAAAGAGGGATGGAGGGATCAGAGCTCAGGAGACCAGCAGGAGACTGATGTCCAAGAATGAGTCAAAGCAGGACTTGTGCAACCTGGCAAAGTTCAAGAAGTCAGAAGATGTATCCTTGCAATATTATCCAGTTATATACTGTATATGCAGTTCACCTGTTAATAAATATATAAAAATGATTTGGCTTTGTCAATATAAATTATTTCCCTTATATCTTTTGTTATCTTACATAAAGGTTTGAAAGGGTAAAATTGCAAATTTAGACATACAAAACAATGTAGGTTGGAGTTATCCTATCCAAAAAATAAGCTCATATTTGAATTCCCCCCAAAAAACCACATCATTTAGACACCCCTCATCTTAGGATTTCCTTCAGATTCATGTTGGCACCCTAATGTCATACTGGACCTAAAATGCTATCATTGTAAAGCTGCACTAAAAGAACAAATCCTTACTATTTAGTCCCCCTATCTATTTTGAGCCTTTTCCGCTTCACTATAGTGGCCAAAAACTCCTTAATCTTCATTTTGATATAAAACCCCACTTTGTTGATCAGATATATTTCCTCATTCTCTGAGCCCTCTGTAGTGCGTTAAGCTTTGTGTATTGACCGTTGATAAATGTTTTCTTCCAGCCAACACTCACACCCTCTTGGACCGGTGCTCCTTTGAGCTGATCAACATCTGTGGAATGATCCAGAATGAAGCAGACAACGCAGACTGGGTCCAGACGCTGAGCAATCCAGCAGATCCAGACCACACCCTGGCAGGGCGCTGTAGAGGTACTGAGCTACATTTCTAGATCATACAACGAAAACATTGGAAGTTAATCTGAATGTGTAATGGTACAGAAAATGCTTTAAAGTCCATGAGGTCAAAAAGTGTTTTCCCACCAGAAACCAACACATTGTTCAACAGACAAACCTTATTTATGGAAAACCCACATTAGCATATAGCCTCAATGCTCAGCAGCAGACTGTTTTACTTACTTTTAAATGTATTTTCTTTTGTCATAAATAATACATAAATCTTCTTAGCTTTTTAGACATATGGTTAAATGGCGTTATAAAAAAACATAACTTCTTTAACATATGATAACCTCAACAAACACATATTGGCATATGAATGCAGAATCTGTTGGCAACGAGTCACAATTTTGGTATTGAAAACCTTCTAGCCACACTTTATATTTTGAGTACACTGGTAGCAAAAAGGAGGCCACACAAGGGAAAATCAGGAATCACACAAACCACACCAGGGAAACATGGATGCAAACTGACACGGAACATCAGAAAGCCAGGTATATATAATTACAAGACTAATCACAAAGACAAGTCACAGATAGAAAGGCAGGAAAATACACCAGGGCTGCAGTCGAATTGTCAGTTTAGCTTAGGAACCTTCCTAACGGAGTGAAATGACCCGGAAATACTTCAGTGGCAGCCATGATAAGAGCCGTTCGAATTCTCTAGAGCAATGGTTCCCAACCTGGGGGGGGGCGCCAGGCCTCAGATGATTTGAGGCCAAATATCATATTTAGACTTTTTTATTTTATTTTTTACATATAATTGTAAGGCAATACATGATTGTCACTAAAAGCCTTGTCTCTACATTACAATAAAATATAACAAATAATTGATTCATTAATTTGAATAACAATTCAAGTTAGTAGCTATTAAAGGCATAAAATGACAGAAATGTATAATTATTTCTTTAATAGAAATGTTTCTTCTGCCCATAAAGTGTCCAAACCAGGCTTTTCTGGATAAGCGCATTTTTAAAACATAGTCATTGCCCATGCCGGTTTTCAGTTGGATTATTTGTCACAGGTCTCCTCCATTTTGTAGATTATTTACGACTTTTGAATCCACATAAACACATCGGCAAAATCCGGCTTACTTTGAGCATGTGTTTTAAACAGTTTAATCCCTT
>NW_011334841.1:0-3077 GCF_000735185.1 Notothenia coriiceps
GCGAGTCAGGCGGGAGTAAGCTAGTGTCCACAACGGAGGGTAACGTGATGTCCGCATCTGACCTGTTGCTACTGTCTGCAGTAGATGCAGTGTTGCTGGCGTTTAATGATGGTTGCTTTAACCATTTTCGTATAAATGATTATCCTTTGGAAATGATGCACGCGCAGCGGAGCAGGTCACGCGCACCTGACACAATTTGTTGTTTGTATTTTTCGCTACGTTCTCTTTTTTGAATGGTTGCATAACGTTCAACTTCCCCGAAGATCTCGACGCGAAGCCTGAAGGGTAAACACCAGGTTTACTAATCTACCCGCACAATTTGTCCGGTGTCGGAATGTCTCGCTATGTTAGTACATTCTTAAAAAACAAAACACCATTTAATTTCGGGTTAAAATGTGTTGTAACTGCGTTACTGAGCATTGTAACGGGTAATATATTACCCACATTTCATTAGTAATGCGTTACATTACTTCGTTACAGCAAAAAGTTATATATTACTGTAACTCCGTTACTTTTGTAACGCGTTACACCCAACACTGTTTATAAATGAAGCCCCAGAGCAAGATGGTTTTGTCAATGTTTTTTTCATGAGCATTATCAGAACCTCTGCTTTTTCTGTTTAGTTCTTTTTACATGTTCTTTGAACATCTTGTTCACCTTGTGTTTTCTTGCTGTCTGAATGTATGTTACCATTCTGAATCTTGCCCCCTACTGCAATGGTAAATGGACTGCACTTACAGTATAACACCTTTCTACCTAAGCAGGACAAAGAGCTTCACAGTGACTGCCATTCACATTTTCACTCACAAACACCAGTAGCAGGAGGACGCAATTTGAAGTACATGTTCAGCTCTTAGAAAATCGGTCTTTTCAGTAAGTGCTACCATCTCATGGCAGACCTCCAACACACCTCCCAACCTATGGATGGTTAAAAAACAATGATCAGGTGGTACTGTGTTTCAGTGTGTAGGCTACTTGTTAACTCCGCCAAGTGTACGTTATGTTTTTGGCACTGTTGGACAAAAACTGCTCAAATTTCCATGGAACTTGGTGGAATGGTGAAGCATTGGCCAAGAAAGGGCCCATCATATTTTAGAGGTGATCCCAATCTAACGGGGTGGATGCAAAAATTTGTTTGGTAGGACATTTGTCCTGAATTCACAGCAGTGTGTTGGAATAATTGGAAGAACAAGTTTCCCAACTTGGAAAGTTCAAATTTTTAAAAAATCATGGAAATGGGATCCCACCATTGGCCTTAACTGCCAGATTCACGTGCCATTCTAGTTTGAGCTGATTTTATGCATTTGTCTTTTATACTGATGTAACCCACTCAAATAATGCAGTGAGTAAAATAACACTTTCACCCTGTAATAAACAGCAGCTCCCACATGGGGCGGTTCTGAGGCAGCAGTCTGTATTTAAGGGATAGAGGAAGAGCAGGCCAGAGTGTGTTAATTAGGCTAAATCAGCGCCATATAGATAGAAGAGTTACGACAGCGGAAGTCCAAAAACGGTTATCGTCACGTGGTTCATGTAGACGAGGATCGTTCCTCGGAAGTTCATGGCGGGCAATGTGAATGCATTGATAACAGGAGATAGAACTACGATTTTTGGTGATTATTAGTGAATAAAGGTTTTGATTTGCAATATTTATACAACAAATCGATATGTGTATGTATTTACATCAATATTTTTTTTAAATAAAATAGAATTTGCTAATATTAATTGATAATATTAAGATTAGTGTGAACAACTAGGCTAACAGTGCCTTGGTTAAAGAGCCTGTTGCTGTTTATTTATAGCTTTGAATTCTTTAAAACCAATATTATCGTCTCAAACTTGTATGGTAGTCAGGAGCATCACTTTCTAATGTTTATTGATATAGTTAGAGGGAGGGGATCTAAAGGGATGCTTCAAAATTCAGATTAGATTAATTTCTACCATTTTCTTAAATTCATGGTAGTTTCAGTAATCCCATGGTAATTGAGGACACAAGTTATCTACATGACTAATGTCATCTTTATGGCTTTCAGAAAGGACAGGAGACCGACAGGTGACTATCAAAGGACTAGCAGCAGCAGCAGCAGCAGCATGATGATGATGATGTTAAATGTGTTGTTTTAGGAACATCCATTGCAAATACATGGAATTCAATAAACATTGAATAGCATATCATGCAGTTTGTCTGTGCCTTTTCCTCCGTGTTGTCCTGGTTTGCTGTGCTGCCTCCTAGTCGCCACCATGGTTTGCTGTGCTGCCTGGGGAGGCTCAAATCGTTCCGAGAAAGGAGTACGAATGTACGGCTTCCCCACTGACACAGAGCGGAGGAAAAAATGGCTGGCTCAAGTCAGCAGGAGCAATTTCACGACCAACAGCAAAAAAATATGTGAGGTTATTATATACAAACACTGCATTTGCACTTTTTCACAAAACGAAAACCACATCATTGGGAAAGCTTAATGTTTTGTTTAATACAAAAAAACAGGGAAAGGCTTGAAAAACACTGAGAGTTGAGACTCAGGGTGCAGGGTGAGGGTCTCAGTGCAGGTATTCAGGCTCCATTGAATCCCCCTCTGGTTCTTGTGCTGAAAGAGGGAGTAACAGACAGGAGAAAGGGTTATACACACCTATATAGCACACCTATTGGATGGGAAATTGCCTTGGGGAGATAAGGTGTGGTCTTTGTTCCCAACTGAAGTTATGGAACTTTATTATTTGTGAGTTTAACAAAGTATGACAAATGGCATCAGTAACAGATGTGATATGAATTTCTATAAAGTTGTCTCACATTCTTGGTCATATTTTATATACAGTATGTAATGAGTATAACATGTCCAGTAAGTATAAAGTGTTTCCTAATACTGTGTATTCAACCACTATGGAATATGTATGTGGGCAGACAAAACTGAGTCTGTTCTGTGTGTAAAGTAACCTCAAGTCACTCCGCAGGGATAATCCACTGACATCCTTTAATACACAAGTTAATTTGAATCAGATGTACTGATAATATCCGAAATATAAATCTTTAAACTTCTTCTTACCTTTAAAAGTCCGTCACGAACGGGCTATTATGCTGC
>NW_011334842.1:0-4100 GCF_000735185.1 Notothenia coriiceps
AAGTATTCGTGTTAAAACGTAAGAAGTACAAAGTATTCGTGTTAAAACGTAAGAAGTACAAAGTATTCGTGTTAAAACGTAAGAAGCACAAAGTATTCGTGTTAAAACGTAAGAAGTACAAAGTATTCGTGTTAAAATGTAAGAAGCACAAAGTATTCGTGTTAAAACGTAAGAAGCACAAAGTATTCGTGTTAAAACGTAAGAAGCACAAAGTATTCGTGTTAAAACGTAAGAAGTACAAAGTATTCGTGTTCAAACGTAAGAAGTACAAAGTATTCGTGTTAAAATGTAAGAAGTACAAAGTATTCGTGTTCAAATGTAAGAAGTACAAAGTATTCGTGTTAAAACGTAAGAAGTACAAAGTATTCGTGTTCAAACGTAAGAAGTACAAAGTATTCGTGTTCAAATGTAAGAAGTACAAAGTATTCGTGTTAAAACGTAAGAAGCACAAAGTATTCGTGTTAAAACGTAAGAAGTACAAAGTATTCGTGTTAAAATGTAAGAAGTACAAAGTATTCGTGTTAAAACGTAAGAAGTACAAAGTATTCGTGTTAAAACGTAAGAAGTACAAAGTATTCGTGTTAAAACGTAAGAAGTACAAAGTATTCGTGTTCAAATGTAAGAAGTACAAAGTATTCGTGTTAAAACGTAAGAAGTACAAAGTATTCGTGTTAAAACGTAAGAAGTACAAAGTATTCGTGTTAAAACGTAAGAAGTACAAAGTATTCGTGTTAAAACGTAAGAAGTACAAAGTATTCGTGTTAAAACGTAAGAAGTAATAGTTGTCAGAAGTAAACAGAGAAGTTCTGATACCAGAAGTACGATAACAAAGTACTTCTTGGTGAATCTGGAAGTCTCCGGCTGGGATTTCTCTGCATGTTCTCTGTAATCCAAAAACAACCCAGTTTGACCGCAGACCCCCCAGTTCACACTCAGCAGGAATGTACCAACTCACAGACCCCCCCCACCACCACAGAATACTCTCCACACAATGGGAGCGTTTAGAGAAAACACCGAGGGGGGGTGACTGATGGATGGATCAGATCCGGGTCCTTAAAAATAACTCACGGGTCATTTTTGTACCGTTTTCTCTCCCAGAGCTCGAGCTTCAGGGGCTGAATCAGAAGGACTCAATGAAAGTAATGGTTTGGATTGTCTTTGTTACCCAAAATCATTTCGAACTAACTCAAGGCTTTCGTCCAAAACACAGAAATCAACGTTGATTTTTACGCAACTCGAATAACAAGAACGTAAGAATGTATTTATTTAATGCCAAAAACACAAAATGTACCTGAACATAAAGTTATTCTTTTTGGTTGAAACCACGTTTAAAACGTAGCGTAGGATCATGTTTACCGTCCGCTCTGATGGCTGGGTCAGAACCGGGTTATTCAAAATAACTCACGGGTCATTTTTGTACCGTCTTCTCTCCCAGAACCAGAGACTGAATCAGAGAAATTAATCGTTAAAAAATGAAGTCAACTTTAATGTGAATCTTTCAGTTTGTGTGGAGAGATGGAAACACTGTTTCCACAATCCAGAGGAAAACAAAACACAAATATATAACAGATTCTTTTTACGTTATTATAGTTTTCTATCTGTGTTTGTAATGTTTGTGTTACTTTTATGTCTGCACCACGACATCAAGTCAAATTCCTGGTACGTGTCGACCCACCTGGAGATAAACCTGATTCTGAAACATGAATACAAATACATATAAAACATGTATATCCTATAAACAATCAACAGACACACTAAGATAGATAAAAGCACAACAATCAATGAATACAAAATAACAGTCACTTCAAATGTGAGTAAAGGGAAGTCAGGATTCGATGGGATTGTCTTTTTTTTTTATTACCCAAAAACATTTCTGACAAACTCAAAGCTTTCGTCCAATCGACAGACAACGTTGATATTTACACCTGTAACACCCGACACCTTTTTACCTCTATTTCTCTGCCCTTATTTCAATCTCTTGCTCCATTTTCATTCACTTATTTATTCTTTGTACTCATGTAATGCCATTTGTTAAGAGTGCTGTATTAATACATTCACTAAAATCATTACTCACTGAATCAGATGCATCGTTAAGAGCTCTCTGTGTGTTTCATTATTAATTATAAATAAGATTATAATTAGTTATAAGGCCAGTTAATGTCGAGGTTTGTGGTGTCCTGATCCTCCGTCTGCCAGACTGTGAGTGTGTGTGTGCGTGTGCGTGTGCGTGTGCGTGTGCGTGTGCGTGTGCGTGTGTGTGTGTGTGTGTGTGTGTGTGTGTGTGTGTGTGTGTGTGTGTGTGTGTGTGTGTGTGTGTGTGTGTGTGTGCAGGTGAATAATAGCTGGATTAAGCCCCTCCCTCTCTGGGTGTGGAGGTAAGTGTGATTGCCTCCTCATTACAGACATAAACACATAAATACATAAATACCCCGCAGTGTGCTAAGGATTACATCTCATTACGGCTGTCAGACGGACGCACCGCGTAACCGAGGCAACACAATAATAAGGAGGAGGAAGAGGAGGAAGAAGAAGAAGACAACAGGTGTGCAAAATGCCAAAGGTTACCATCAAGCCAAAAACCTTTTTTTAGTTTTCTCCTGAAGTTTTAGACGCACTCTTGAGTTAGAAATCCAGGTCTTGTAGTACATGCTGAACACATCCAAAACATGTATGAACATCTTCAGATATGCTTCTGTGTATTACCTGACGAATCAAAAAGAAGACGCAGAAGAAGACAGGTGTGTGCAACGAAGTACCAAAGGTTACCATCCAACCACGAAACATTTTTAACGTACACTCGGAGCACAACCTTCGTCCTGAATGAGTTTTATTCAGAGTATATTTGTTCGTCTCACAAAGAGGGAAATGTACATTGTTACAGCAGAAAGAGCCAGAGACAGCTTAGTGTTAACTAAGAAGCATTCAAAAAATATTAAAGATACAACAAACACAATTTACAAAACACACATCTGTAAGAGTTCTGAAGGGTTAGCAGCCAGGTGGATCGAATCCTTATTAACGGCATATATACATATATATATATATTAGAGGTGTCATAGTCTGTGTTGTTAATTCAGTCTCGTAATATGTCAGTGTTATTCAGCTTATGCAAAAAAATAAGGTGTATTTTCAGAGTAAGAAAGTTGTAATATTTTGAAGAAAACTGGTCTTAATGTCTGAGGAAATACAAAATGTAATCTTTCAGAAAAAAACAATAAATTACAAGAATAATTTTTTAGGAATCAAGAATAAAAATGAAGTAAAAATGAATTTATAAAAACAAAGAGTCTCTGTCAGTGTGCCAGTTAGCTCTTAGCTCGCGTTAGCTCTTAGCTAACGTGAGCGCTTAGCTGGCGTTAGCTCGTAGCTAGCATTAGTTCTCTATCTCAGAATCAGACTTCCTTTATTAGTCCTGCTGCACATTAACAGCAGGTTACAGCAACAATAGAGTAACAGCAGACATTAGAAATACAAATAAAGACAAATAATTTCTGAACCATGGCTATAAGATGAGAAGCAACAATTAAATAGCAAGCTAGCATCCGTTAGCTGTTGACGCTGGTTATCAAGTGGATCACTCAAGCCAGCCGTGTCCTATCTAGTTAGGTGCGTTCACATGAAAGGGGTGGTATCTGGAGCATTCGACCAATCACAAACATGGAGAAGCGTACTGACAGCGCAGCGTCATACTTCCTGAATGAAAAGTCAACTTTAATATTAGACATATGAAGAAGTTAAACTTTAAACATCCATGACTTAAACACTTGATCCAGGATCAAAGCCACATAGCTGCACCTGCAAGGTGAATACAGCTGGTAACAGAACAAGTGTTTGAATGCGTACATTAACAGGTTTATGATATCACTGCCCCGTCTAAGACACCATCTGACTTTCATTACATTTGACTCGAGTGTTTCCTCAACTTAATGTGTTGCTTCAAATAATACTTCTGCACAGTCGGTGATTTTTGCCGGCCGTCTTTCCTGCAACGGCAGCTTTTCTGTATTTCCTTTCTCCTGTAATATGACTTGATCGCTTTAAACTCCGCACACTGAGCTCTGATTGGTCAGCAGGCGGTGCTTTCACTGAGTTGAGCTCTT
>NW_011334843.1:0-2038 GCF_000735185.1 Notothenia coriiceps
TCGCTGTTTACTGCAATACTGTGTTTATGTGAATTTGATTGACACTATCAAATGTGTCTTTTGCAGCAATTACTTTGACACATGTTCTTTGTTTGTTAGGAACATATACTGGAAGGACACGTACATTGTATAATACAGAGGATAATACACTGCGCAAGGACTATATGTGACATATAGGTCAATGTTGTCATTTTCCAGAGAAACAGAACAGGAGGACACTAATGCCGCTGTTTGGAAGGTTGCTCTACCATTAAGGTCTCTCGAAGAGCAGTTCTATATTATATACCTCAGTGATTACGCTAAATAACCACCAGGTCATTAACATTGATATTGGAATTACACCTATTACATCAAGTGGTTGGCGATAGCGGTAATGTATTGTCCTTACTGAGCTGTTAATTCATTCATGTAGTTCAGCAGGTTTATCTGTGGTGAAAAATGTAAGGAAATATTTTTTATAGAACAAAGTGCTTTACATAAGACATGGCATTAACAAATTAAACACTTGCACTAGAACGATAAAATGTAAACAAATATGAATAGGGGACTGCTATATAGGGGTTTGATGTATATATATCAATAGTCCCTAGGGTTTGAAAAGTGAAAGCCTAACCAACTTCGAAATGATTCATCCTCTGGGAATCATGAACATCTTTACTAAAAAAATGTATAAAGGTGAATGGCATTTCTCCTTGTTGTCTGAAAGTTTTGGTCTGCTAATGTGTTTTTCGTATGTTTTGCGATGGAGGTTAACACATAAACGTGACTTGACATATGATCTTGCTCTCTAAAAAGAGCCCAAAGTTGACTACTGATTGTCCAAAGACATGTGCAGTGTGTCCCAGTTTATTAGAGCGAATGCTGTTTACAGCATTCTTCTTCTTTCAACAAAAATGTTGCCGTCGAATAACTTCAGCATACTTTCAGCTACATAAACCATTCAAATATCACAAATATCCAGCATTTTCAGGACATTATGGGAAACTTTCAACTTTTTCAAAATATTTTACACTTTTTGAAATATTCAGCTTATTAAACTATTTTTTTAACATGTAACTCAATGGGAGGAACCTTCAAATCATCTTTTACCTACACCAGGGGTCGGCAACCCGCGGCTCTCGAGCCGCAAGCCCTCTGCTCTGGCTCCCTTGAGCTTAGACAAAAATAAGAAGGAAATAAAATAAAAGTATTTGTAGGACTATTTGTATTTTGTTGCATGGTTGAAAATGTTTCGTATCTTGTATTTTGAGGTGATATTGTGACACATAAATAAAAAACAAAACGGTTTTAACCTGTTAAGCCCGAGAGACCCCGGTACCGGGGCCCTCCCGCAAAGTCTTGCAGGAAATGTTCATTTAATAAACTGTGAATATTTTATATCCATGTAACAGGAAGAAACTCATCTAACTGATCATTTAAAAAATAATTTCAAAAAAAAAAACACAATGCTTACGCTGAGCCTCTGAATTAGCAACGAGCGAAAAATGCTAACAGATTTTAGTGCAACGAAACTCACTCATAAAACCTTATTATTTATCCATTCTGCACATCCAACCCATCGATCTGATCGTGAGATGACACAGAATCGATGGGTACATACATTATCACTCTATGATACGAACTTGCGACTTTATAAACAAAAACAGACATCAAAACATGTGGCGCTAGGTAGCTAAAAAGGCTAACATGGCTTACCTGTGTCGTAGTCTGTTCAAAAGTGGTCTTCAATGGCATTACAACGATAAAAACGCTGCTGAAGTTAATCCATGGGTTAATCCAATGTGTCTGTGTCCCTTTGAAATGATTTCTGATAATCCATAAGTAATAAAACTGCTTTTCCGTTTCCAGATGTCAGAGCTAAAACTGCGTGCGTGAAGCCCCCACCTTTTTGTTTTACCATGTGTGTGTGTGGGGAAATCCCCCTTCAATTCTATTTGCTCCAACGGTTAGAAAGAGATGTCAATCAGCAAAATCGACAAAGGGGGGCCAGAGATATGGAAAATCCACCCAAATGACCCCAAAAAGTGCGTTTCTTTTT
>NW_011334844.1:0-4244 GCF_000735185.1 Notothenia coriiceps
TCTGATATGCCTGCGGTGTCTTGCCAATGAGGCGATGAAGCCTGCCAAATTGAAGAGGCACCTCGAGACCAAGCATCCAGATTATGTAAAAAAAGACCGGGCTTTTTTTGAGAGGAAAGGCGAGGACTACCGCAAGCAACAACAACGGATGGTTAATGTTACGTCTGTTTCTGCTAAAGAGCAGACGACGAATTTAGGACATGTCTGCTGATATCAAATCACAACTGCTGGAAAGACTGAGTGGGTCTAAATTCGCGGTTCAATTGGATGAGTCCACTGATGTGTCCGGCTCTGCGCGGCTCATCGCACTGGCGCGAGAGGAGAGGGAGAGACGCAGAAGTGAGACTGACTGAGATTACTTTGAGCAACATGCATGGGAATAAGTTACAATATAATACATTTGTGTATATTTCTCGCTATTCAGATGGTCTGCTGCTTGGTGCTGCTGTTGCGCAATGTGCAGTAGTGTCCTCTTTTCGCACCATGACATTATCAGTTATGAATTTGTTTTTCACTGCTTGAGAAAATGGACTTGTGGCTGAGAGCGCTGTTGTGTGAGAGTTGGCAGCCCTGTGAACTCGCTTGACATTATTATGTATGAAACTGCCAATCAGATTTATTTACTTATTAATCGAAGGTGCCAGAACGCTGTTCTGGATCGTTCCGGCCCACTTTAACCCCTGTGTGTGTGTGTGTGTGTGTGTGTGTGTGTGTGTGTGTGTGTGTGTGTGTGTGTGTGTGTGTGTGTGTGTGTGTGTGTGTGTGTGTGTGTGTGTGTGTGTGTGTGTGTGTGTGTGTGTGTGTGTGTGTGTGTGTGTGTGTGTGTGTGTGTGTGTGTTGTGTGTGTGTGTTCTGAAATGCACTTCAAATTATCACTTTTCTCTTGATTTCCCTTTGATATTTTGTTTAGGTACAGTGTTACTTGCAGCTAATTGATTGATTGTTTTAAGGGTATTCTGTGTTGAAATGGTGCAAATATTTTTAATACATATCTAATATATTTCTAATACATTGCTCTTGTGTTGTTCTTTCACATAACTAAGACTATAGAAGTGTAAAAAATAGGCTAAGTCAGATTATTCCAAGGGATAAATTTTTATTTATATAGCCCAAAATCACAAATCAGAATGAGGGGGTCCTTGGTGTATTCTCTATCTTGTAAGGGGTCCTTGGCTGAAAAACAATTGAGAACCTCTGCTCTAAATGCTGTGAGCGGAGCTTTGAGGGCGCAAACTGGATAAATCCTGTCTCTGTACTCGCTGTCGCTCCAGGCCAGTGGAGGGATTTTCCTCGGGGAGTGTTCAGGCTTGGCCACAATGCATTGTGGGGGTGCTGGTAAGTCACGGCTGTGTGGAAGTGGTGATAGAGACGGTGAACTGCTTTCTTAATGTCAGCCGTAATACCCAGGCAGACATGTAGGGACTAATCGAGTGTTGCACTTCCCAGAGCAACAAAAGGAAAAATGACTACCAGCTCATCTTTTCATCATTATACAATTGTTTTGTGCCGCTGATGTGCCAACAACCTGGATTACCAGCCTAAACTCTCTCCCCTTTTTTATGTAATATAATTTAAGTGTGACATATTGTGTAATATTTTATTTTCAAGGATAAAAAGAAAGAAGACAGTACCTTGCCAGGGAAGAAGGACCCTTCAATGAGATTTTGAGCCTGTAGGCATAACCTTCTGCCCTACTGAGTATGAGAGTGAAAAGCTAACCAAGCATGAACAGGCTGTCTTGTCCACTCACATACTGACACATTGCTGATTCATAAACAGCCGCCTTTTCTCTTTTTATCTTCAAGTTTGAATGCTTGACACATCAAGGAGCGGTGAAAAGATAGAAAAGGCATTTTACCATTTCATGACAAGGAGTAGAAGAAAGAAGAAAGATAAAACAATGTGTGAAAGTAGAATTATTATTTTAGGTGATGGATGGGTCCATTTCTACCTCCTGGAGTGAACCAAAGACCGAGATTCTCTTTTTTTGTTTGTCTTTTTGTCCATTTTAGAGGCAATAAGATTTACATGTATACAACCGAAATTCCCATAAAACCTGGTTGTATTTAGGTGTTTAGTGCTAATTCTCAAATGTTAGCATGCTCAACTAAGACGGTGAATATGGTTTACATTCTGCCTGCTAAATATTAGCATGTTAGCATTAGCCTAAATCCCTACTGTGCCTTAATATAGCCTCACTGAGCTACTAGACTGTAACCTCTTTCTGCCATTTCATGAAAATCGTGTGTTTGTAAACCTCCATGTGTTTTGTTAGAGGTCAAAACTTTCTTATTTACATATAACACTTTAAAAGAATAACTTCAGCAGTGTTCCGATCTCACATGAAAGGAAAACTGATCAAACTTCAAATTGACTTTTGGCTTCCAACCGTAGATTAAGTTCAGAGTGATTTCAGCTTTCTTTGCTGAATGTTATGACACAAAATTAGTCCGTCCCGATTGGCGTCAACATAGGAAATCCGTTTTTGCTCTCTCTGATGAAACAAAAAACTGGCAGAAGATATTCCTTTTTAAATTTTACGATTTGACGGATTTCTAAACGTTCCGTGAGACAAGCTGTAACCACGACCCAGACTTCAAAGATGACAGTTATTGACGCGCGAAAATGGATCCGGTTGAAGAACTCTGTCAGTAATCTCCTCTAAATGTTATTCTTAATCCTCTCCAGCCTTGAAATATGATTGAAGTGGCGGCTCACAGTCTCATTCAATGTGTCTTTTAATTTTAAGAAAGGGACAGATAAGCAGAGGTTCAGAGCAGGGGCGGACTGGGGGGAAAAAGTGGCCCGGGGATTAATTGACAGACAGGCCCACTTAATGCGCGGCATGTATCGGCCGGCTGGCGACGAAACTACCGTTAAATTGAAGTTGTAAATTTTTTTTTAGGAAGGGCCCCCTCGGGACGGGGGCCTTTGGGGGGGTCTCCTCCACTCCCAGGTGGTGGTACGGGTGTGGTGACAATTTGAACAGGTGGGGTGTTAACTCCTAGAGGGATGCGGGTATACAATAAGGTACACAGTTTCAGTCCGTTAACCCAGGGTTTTAAATAACGAGTACTTAGAACAATTTATTTAGTGATTATATTAACGACATTGATAAAACGAGACGTTGAGTTTTCCCTGTCCATTATCCACTAATGTATCTTATTAACAGTTTTATTGTATTTACGTATCCCAAAAACAATNGTCGGTGAGACAATTTAACAGGGGGTGTGGGCAGGTGGTGGACCTCACCTCCTCTAGGGGGGTCCGGGGGCAAGGTCCCCCGGGAAGATTTTTTTTTAAATGTTGAAGTTAAATGCATCAATCCGGTGCACTATGAGAGCAAAATTAGGGACTAAATCTATGGCAGTCAGTAGGGGCTTGGACTGTGAGCCGTAGGGTCGCCGGTTCAAGTCCCCGACCAGACCTACATTTGGAGTGTGGACTTCTACTTGGAGAGGTCCCAGTTCACCTCCTGCCCTGCCGTGGTGCACTTGAGCAAGGCACCGGACAACTCCCTTCCCCCCTCACTCCCATTGCTCCCCGGGCACTGTACAATAGCTGCCCACTGGTCCTATTACTAGACTCCTGGTACTACGATGGGTTAAATGCAGAGAACACATGCATGTCACTGTGTGTGCTGTGTGCTCTGCATGTGTGACCATTAAACAGGGTTTCATCCCTCCCAAATTCTTCTTCAACACCCATATAAAACAGAACTATAAACAGATTTACTTTTTCTTTCAACATTTATTTGAACAGCAAGTGGAGGCAAAAGTGACTGCACCCAAAAAAATAAACCTGCTAGCTAACTAGCCTAAACTCAGTAACAGAATGTGGGCAACACGTTCTTCTCCACATCCGCGCGACCTCTGAATCAGACGTCACTTCCTCCTACAGCCGTACAGCCACTCCCCCTGAACCCTGTTTCCCTGCCAACCCTGCCAACCTGACATCCCTGTGCTCCTCCGAGTCGTGGGGGTCCGGGGATGTGAGGACAGCGCGAGGACACAGGGAGGCTGCTTCACTTCATAAAGGAAATGGCGGTCAATATTAACAACACAGGAGCTAAAACGCTTAATAACCTTCATTCCATGTGAGAGAAAGAACATAAGAAAGTTTGACAAAGATGAGGCTGTTAAACGGGCAGCGGATCCGCTGTGTGTAGAAAGAGAGAGAGAGACGCTGAGCTGCACCGTGCAGCGATCAGCTGATACGGAGCATAGAGAGAGAGCGCTGCGGTC
>NW_011334844.1:12148-15283 GCF_000735185.1 Notothenia coriiceps
ATACACTGTGTATGTGCGTATTCCACTGGAGCGCCCGGTACATTAATGGGAAACCCTAGTTTGTACATGTTCAATACATTTGTAACACTGTACACATGTACGTTTCTTTTTTCGGTTCACCAAAAAAATATCTCACTCCAAGCTGAACTCAAATGTTGGCAGCCCTGGGTAAACCATGTTAGCGTTTTTAGCTACAGTACCTAGCGCCACATGTTTTGATGTCTGTTTTTGTTTATAAAGTCGCGAGTTCGTATCATTGAGTGATAATGTCTGTACCCATCGATTCTGTGTCATCTCAAGATCAGATCGATGGGTTGGATGTGCAGAATGGATAAATAATAAGGTTTTATGAGTGAGTTTCGGTGCAGTAAATCTGTTAGCATTTTTTGCTCGTTGCTAATTCAGAGGCTCAGCGTTAGCATTGTGGGTTTTTTTTTGAAAAAAATAAAAATCAGTTAGATGAGTTTCTTCCTGTTACATGGATATAAAATATTCATAGTTTATTAAATGAACATGCCCTCAGACACTGTTTCCTGCAAGATGTTGCGGGAGGGCCCCGTTACCGGGGTCTCTCGGGCTTAACAGGTTTAGTAGGGCATAATGTTCGAACAATGTTATCAAAAACATCTCAAGAAGGTTATCAAAAACATCTTAAGAAAGTTATTACCAAACATTTTGAGAATGTTTTTAGAGAATGTTATTGGAAGAACATTCTGGGAACCAAAAGAAAACTTCCCGATGAAAACATTCCTAGAACAGTGAATGGTAACATTCTCAGAATATTTTTAGAACCAAAAATGTCTGGCTGGGATGTCACAGAAAAGGCACAAAATACAAATATGAACCTGAAAATGTGCGGAATATGTCCCTCTTTAATATGTGTTTAACGTATCAACTCTTTCTGTTCTGTTTGGGTTACAATGACAATATTTTTGATTAAAAGCAAATTGACATTTTACCTAAAGAAAAATTGTCAAAGGACAGGAGCTCAACTGCTTGACTTGACACTGGCGACATAGGGTTTATTATGTTCTCAGGAAGTCAGTGTTTAGTTTTTTAAATATTTAACCATGACCGCAGACTTTCTTACACCTCAATTACCATAAACATTGTAGACGTCTATAAGAGGATTTGGATTGACAACCATTGTTGTTGTGTATATGAGGATTTTCTGTCTTCATAAAGTCTTAAACTAGTTTGTGAACCAGATGACCTTACCAAATTTTGAATGTTGTTGCCATGGATGAATAATAATAAGTAATTGAAGTCAGTTACACAATTATTCTAGGAGCGGCATAGCCTGTAAGAAATATAGAAAAAATATATAATAAAACTCAATTTGCACAAATGATTGACAAAATGCTGCTGCCGGGACACCCTGACCAGTCAGACAAATGTGCCATCTGCACGCCATCTCCCAAACATATTATTCTCACAACCCATGAAATATTTGTTTAGACATCAATCTTTCTTTTCCGTAAAAAATAGGCTGTGATTTGTGACGTAATATGCAGCCTGCCAGAAGATGGAAGTCTAGCCCGATTTCAAGGTAGACTGCCCGGCTAAATTTAGAAGCTGTAATTCATTCATCACCCAGTTAGTGAATGCTCCAGAGATGCCCATTCTTCTTCCTAGGTGTTAAATCTGTCCTTCAGCGTCTCTGCCCATGACTTTGGAACCGTCTGCTGAACAAGGTTTCCTCAACAAATCTACCCGTCAGTGTGCGCCTTTATTGCATCCCACATAGTTCTGTTGTCACAATTGATCTGCCCTGATAAAAAGCTTTCAAACGCAGGAGAACAGACTGTTACTCTTCTTTTATTACTCAGTATTAAAGATGTTTTCCACTTTAGTTTGCCAGATTTGCAACCAGCCAGAACTTTCTTCAGCGTGTGCATGTATTATGATGCCAATTTGTAAAGATCAAACACTGCATTATGGGTCAATGCTGAGTATCGATCTGAGTCATGGTCTGGGAAATATTATTGCTTTCGTAAATCAACGTTGAAATTGGGGAAAAATAAAAAAAGAATGATGAATTAACTTACTCTAGCTCAGGGGTCGGCAACCTTTCTGATATGAAGTGCCATTTAAAAAAAAAAATGTTATCAGCGTGCCAACGATCGAGAATTATCAAGGGGGGGGGGCGTTGAGGAGCTTGACGCTCGTCAACTATCAGCAGGAGGGCGGGGGAGCCTCGCTGAGGGGAAGCAGTGTGTGACTATCAGCGCAACTTACATGATGCCGAATTTAACAAACACATTTAAATAATTGGTTTAAACGGCATAATAATAAGGACGATCGTCCGTTCTGTGATTCTCCAGAGCACACATGTTATGATATTAGGGTCATGCAGAGTGAGATGAGATCGCTGTCCGTTTAAGAGAGAGAGAGGGGTGTGGCTTGTGCATGTGTGTTTGTGGATGGTAGAGCGACAGTGAGGGAACGTGTGTATGTTTCTGGAAGTGAAACGAGGCAGCAGAAAAACAGAGGTCTGTGATGTATTTTGTGAAACAGAATAACAGCTAAATAAATGCAACGGCCTCCCAAGAAGTGCTCGCCTCTCTCCAGTCATTTAAGCTAAAGTTCGTTATTGAACCTGAAGCTTGTTGCTTCTGCCCTCCTCGACTACGGTCTGGGAGCCGACAGGAAAGTTCAACACTCAGATGGCCAGTCCGCCCCTTTGTAGCATATTATTTCGATGAGAGATCAGCAGATCGCCACTGGGCTTTCAACTAAATACACAGCCACGCAAAAACTGCGGCATTTCTACAGCTCCTTATGGGTACTGCAATTAGTGAAGTGCTTTCCTCCGTGGTGAAACGATCAGCACTGCACCACGGAGGAAAGTGGCAGAAAGTCACCTGGAGTTAAAGAGAGCGGGGCTACGTTACGTGCATGGCTTCCTTCTGCAGGTAACGGGGAGACGCGCTCTGGCGGCGGTCTTGTTCAGGATCCGAAAATACAACTTAAATATTTTTGCACACTTATTCCACTTATTCCTAGTGTGCCACTGGTTACGGTGCCGCGTGCCAATGCTGGCACGCGTGCCAGGGGTTGCCGACCCCTGCTGTAGTGTATATTTCTGTATATTTTTGGGAAAATCTAGTATATTCATCATTTTCCTACACATTT
>NW_011334845.1:0-6153 GCF_000735185.1 Notothenia coriiceps
TACTGACTAAACTTCTTTACTCAAGTCAAAGTAAAGAGGCTTTGAAATGTACTTCAGTAAAAAGTACCCATAACTAGCAGCTGTTTTAAAGAGTACCTGACCTCCCTTTATATTAATAGAACAATAATGTCATTGTTAGCTAATGAATGTTTCCATGGTGACCAACACGGCAACATGACAACGTTTTCATTGGTCCCTCTTCTTTAGAGAAGACCAGGAAATGATGGATACACGGATCGTGTTCAAATCAATAGGCACGCAATGACTCTAAATAATAATGATCACGCCACCAAACACACATTCAGACTAAAGGAACCAGCCTGTTTGGAAAATGAGAGAAGTAGAAAGTACAGGTATTTGGGTTCAACATGTAAGAAGTAGAAAGTACAGGTATTTGGGTTCAACATGTAAGAAGTAGAAAGTACAGGTATTTGTGTTCAACATGTAAGAAGTAGAAAGTACAGGTATTTGAGTTCAACATGTAAGAAGTAGAAAGTACAGGTATTTGAGTTCAACATGTAAGAAGTAATGTAGAGAAGTAGAAAGTACAGGTATTTGGGTTCAAATGTAAGAAGTAGAAAGTACAGGTATTTGGGTTCAACATGTAAGAAGTAGAAAGTACAGGTATTTGAGTTCAACATGTGAGAAGTAGAAAGTACAGGGATTAGTGTTCAACATGTAAGAAGTAGAAAGTACAGGTATTTGTGTTCAACATGTAAGAAGGAAAAGTAAAAAGTGGTCAGAAAAATAAGTAGTGGAGTAAAGTACTGATACCAGAAAATGAACTTAAGTACGGTAACAAAGTATTTGTACTCCACTACTTCTCACCTCTGATGATTAGTCTGCAGACATTTGAAAACCTTAATCTTGTGTCTGATTGGTTCGTCCGGTCTCAAGTGATTCCTTCCTCTATCCGGAAAATATATGCAACAACAACATCTTCTACATATGTGGAGGCTGTGGCGCAGTGGGTTGTGCGTTGGTGTTCGGATCAAGGGAGCACAGGTTCAAACCCCACTGCAGTCAGCGTGTCGTTGTGTCCCTGAGACACTTCACCCCAAGTTGCTCCTGTGCGGATTGTCCTCAGTATTGAGTATGGAAGTCGCTCTGGATAAAAGTGTCCAACATGTCGTGTAATGTGTAAATGTTTAGTTTCCTGGCCTGAAAACATATTAAAACATGTCACACATTAACAGCTTTTAGCCTGGCTCAAAATCGCAGAAGCAGATTATTGAGAAATGTTTTTTAATGGGATTAAGTTCTCCACCAATCAGAAAGGTTGAACGCTATAAAATCTGACGCAAAGTGCTCGAGCTTTCTGACTGTAAAACCTCCAATAAAACCTGTGACCTTTGTGGTTAAAATATTGTCGTGAAACCCAATCAGACCCTGGTCCCTGTGGTCCACACGCAATGACTTCCTCAAAGAGGGTCCTGCAGTAAATAAGGGGCTTGAATCTGTGTTTCGTGGATATAACATGGCCGATATCTGCTGATGCAATCAATGGTGTATTTCTAAAGCATTTGAATCAAAGACCGACCTTTATGAGTCGGTCAGCTGACGGGATGAGATCTCTGCAGCGTCTCTGTTTTACAGGGTCCGTGTTAAAGAGTGTATTCCTGCTGTGGCTCTGATAGAGATCTTTATAGGAGGAGAGGCTCTGAGTGAAGGTCAGGACGAGACAAACGCTGAGAAACCAGCTTAAATATCTGGTCAGAACATCTTTCAGTAGAAAGAAGATTTAGAAATCTTCTCAGCCTAAATGGTATTTTTTATTTCAACACATATTTAGCCTTTGCATAAGTGTGTGTGTGTGTGTGTGTGTGTGTGTGTGTGTGTGTGTGTGTGTGTGTGTGTGTGTGTGTGTGTGTGTGTGTGTGTGTGTGTGTGTGTGTGTTGAAACAGCTTAATTCCACATCCCCAGCAGCAGCAGCAGTACGTAGCCTGTTAGCGGGGTTAGCATGCCTCTGGTTGGACATCCTGCAGCCTGGGACGGCCCCACATGACCCGCAGAGATCACACACACACACACACACACACACACACACACACACACACACACACTGACACAGCAGTGATAGTGCATGCTGGGATTTGTTCTACTGTATGATCCAGGTCAGCAGTGAAACAACAGGCGCTAGAAAAAACACTCGCAGAGAAATCCCTCACACACTCTCTCTCATACACACACTCTCTCACACACACACACACACACACACACACACACACACACACACACACACACACACACACACACACACACACACACACACACACACACACACACTGAGCTATGTCTTGTAATTACTGCAGCTCTCCACAGGGTTCCTTTCTGTTTCTCCGGCTGAAAACATCCCTTTGTCCCGCTGACTGTCCGTGGAATAAAGCGCATATTAAAGCCAGAGAAACAGGACAGGAAGTAGCTGAGGCTGCTGGGGAAAACACGGCCTCCTGCTGGACTCAGATTCCTCAGATTCATGATTGAGAGGTCATGTAAAATAACACCAACTAATAGCCATCAGTCCTTTACTTTAAGTTTAAGATTGTTCGACGGCTAAAGTTTAAAACCAACACAACAAGGATCCGTTTGTGTTACAGGATTTGTTGGAAGAGACGTTGAGTAGAAAAGGAACTTTAATATATTACTTTAATTACACATTGAAATAGTTATTATCTTTCTCTCGTGCAACTAAACAAACACTATTTCCCCCGGGGACAGATCAGATATTCTGAATTCTGATTCTTTAACTCGCTGCAGGAAAGATGCTCCGTTTTAACGCCTGTTCGGCGGCTAAAGTTCAAAACAAGTGAACACAACAAGGACCCGTTTGTTCTGCACGATAAACACAACAAATGGTTTGTATACATATTCTTGGAAATGTATCCACCTTTTCAAACGAAAATCGAGCAACCGAATCAACCCCTATTTCCCCCGGGGATAAATCTAATATTCTGAATGTGATTCTTAAACTCACAGAGGCTGCAGCAAAGGTTAGATGCTAAATGTTCTTTGAAAGATTGCTTTGAAAAGTTCACAAACCGCTGAACCGAGACGCTTCCTGCAGTCTGTGAGGTTTCAGATTCACTTCTTCAAGTTGCACATTGGACCGTGACGACTGAGAACTCTCCCAAACACACAGAGATGGAAGGTGAACATCCACCACGTGTCAAACCGGGGCCACACGTTTAGGTAAAAGCAGGCCTTGTTTCGTTGTCTGATATCGTGTTCCTTAACTCGCACGTGAAACACACCTGAATCAAGCGTGCATGGAAGAGTTTATTTGTTTTGTTTATTTTAGGATATTTGCATGTGGCTTATTTCCCTCCTCTCTGCCACCTTTGCATCAGAGCGAGCTTTGTGAAGTGACCTCTCTGCTGCACAGATGCCTCCATTAGAAAAAGACAGAGACATTTACCGTGTCTCTGGAGTTCGTGTCTGCTTCCATCTGCTAACAACACACTCACTTCCTGCACCCTCACAATCTCACTCCTTACAAGATGCAATACGTTCGACTTGGAAAAAGACCTCCATTTGTATTTTAAACGGCTCCTTCCCCAACGAAAGGAATCAACCCGAGGTACGAGCGCTCGTTATCTGATGGCAGCTCAGCCGTCAGGGAGAGAGGCTATCTGATGTCCTGGACACATAAACGAAGAGAGTCTGTACGAGGGAGACCAAAACAGGAAGCAGAGGAAGAGGAAGAGGCCGCCGATAACTGAGATCACCTCGAGTGAACCGACTGTAAGACGAGTGATTCAACAGCGTGAGGCGGAGAGGGACAATGAAAGATCTGTTAGAGAGAGAGAGAGAGAGTGGAGGAGTCGAGGTGAAACGGAAGGAAAGGGCGTGAGGAAGACAGTTCAGGAATTAGAGGCTTTGTTTCCACGTGAGGTCTTTTTTTAATTTGGTGCATAATGTTTCTGCAGACTCGTGCACGGGAAAAGACGAAATGAACTTTTCCCACGGAGACTCTTACTCTCTTCTATGGTTTGAAGTGAAGAAAGTCAAAAGAGAAACTGCATTCTGTTCGATTAGTTGACTTTAAACGATTCAAGGATCATAGAAATATGATATCTAACGGACCAAATATCCAGATTTGAGAGGCTAAAAACTGCATTTTGGAACATGTTGTGCACAAGAATGAACTTCCTGCTTGTGCACAACATGAAGACCATTAATGACATGCATTTGGTGCATAAGGTTTCTGCAGACTCGTGCACGGCAATTAGCAACGTGGATGATCAAAGCATAAAATATTACTTTTAACGATAAATTGACCTTCATAACACAAACTGAGAGAAGTACCAACAATTCAACTTTGAGAGGCTAAACGCTGCATTTTGTAACATTTCTGATTTAAACTTTTTAAGATGAATGTCTCAGGGCTCTCAAGTTTTGAACAGATTTCAGAGTGAGATTTTGGCAGCGGTGTTTGGTACTCCAACTTCTGGCTCCCCTCAAACTTCCCATGAAGCCCTCTGCTCTGTACCGCGATGTAAACGGGGGGGGGGGGGGGTGCTTAAGGTCAGGAAGCGTATGAAAGCCCTCCATGTATGGCGAAAATAAATGGTCAAAAAACGGGGGGGGAAAAGGGGGTGGCTAGTGGGGTATGAAGAAGCCCTCTGTATCGCGAATGTCAGCAGGGGGGGGGTGCTAGTGGAGTATGAAGCCCTCTGTATCGCGAGTGTCAACGGGGAGGGGGGGGTGCTAGTGGAGTGCACGCGTCTCAAACAAGCCTAGTTTGTTTACAACATTGCGGCGCAACTTGGTGGGCGGTACCCTGGAAAGAAATCTCTGCGTGAGAAATACAAGGTGTGGCGTGTGAGCGTGTGAATGGAGTAAAATGCGAGACTTGAGAGCTCTGATGTCTTCTATCAAAATATGAAATACAACAAAGCAAAGCTGCAGATATCCAGATTTTGGGGGCTTAAAAACTGCATCTTTTAATGTTTCTTGCACAAAAACTAATATCCAGATCCTCAAACCGTTGTGAAGAGGACATTTCAGTAAAGAGATGAGATGCTTTTGTTTCCACGTGAGGTCTTTTAATTGCTCGTGAAAAGACGAGAGAACATTCCCTTTACCACGGCGACTTATCAAAGTTAATAATCAAAGTTTTGTAAGAAAGGTCTCAACGTTTCCCTGGTATTCGTTCAGGGTTTTGGGGAAGACAAGCTCAGTTTGTTATCAGCCGTCACGAGGCCTTAAAGGAGGATTTGGACATTTCTGGGAAGCATTTTTGTTTTTGCTTTCTCTCCGAGAGCTCAGGAGAAGATGATACCGGCATCACATGAGCACTGTCAACAGAAACCTGTGTTATTATAGGGGATTACCGGAAATGTATTTCCCACAACTTTAGGAAGATTACGGTCCGAACAAAGAGCTAACCCATGCCTCTATTTTTCCTTTTAACACATCGTTAGCATGTGCCCCTTATTACCAATCTTTTGAATGCAAACAAGCAGTTTCATATTTACTGTACAAACTCAAGAGAGAGGTACTGACGTCTTTGTATGAAAGCCAATGCACTTTATGTCTGTGTATTGGCTTTATGAATGCAACAAACACACCTAACACAAAGCTAACACAAGCTAACACAGCGTTAGCATGTCCCCCTTATTTACAGTCTTTGTGCTAAGCTAACAGGCTGTTGCTCGAGTTTCATATTTACTGTAAAAACACAAGAGAGTGGTAATGACATATTTGCAAGAAAGCCAATACCCTTTATGTCTGTGTATTGGCATTATGAATGCAACAAACACACCTAACACAAGCTAACACAAAGCTAACACAAGCTAACACAAGCTAACACAAGCTAACACAAGCTAAAACAAAGCTAACACAAGCTAACACAAAGCTAACACAAGCTAACACAAAGCTAACACAAAGCTAACACAAGCTAAAACAAAGCTAACACAAGCTAAGTGTTCATTACTGTGCATTGTCCCTGCTACATAAACGATTAAAATAACACAAGCTAACACAGCGTTAGAATGTGCGCCCTTAGGCTGCTTCTCTAGTTTCATATTTACCGTGCAAACACAAGAGAGAGATACCGATCTCCTACAAGAAATCAATATCAAGCTTTAAGGCGCTACGTTTCAGCAGGACATTTACAGAGCTATAAATAATCATTTCATGTTGTTTTTCTC
>NW_011334846.1:0-2452 GCF_000735185.1 Notothenia coriiceps
ACATGTTGCTTGTTACTTGTTAGACGCTTTTATCCAAAGCGCCTTACATACTCAATACTGTGGGCAATCACCACAGGAGCAATTTGGAGTGAAGTGTCTCAGGGACACAACGACATGCTGACTGCAGTGGAGTTTGAACCTGTGAGCATCTGATCCCCAGACCAAGGCTCTATCCACCGCGCCACACGCCTCCATTGCTCAAATATATTATAATATGGGACTTTAAAAAATAAAAAAAGTTAGGCAGATCAAGATCTTAATGACACTATACTATAAAGTGGTGCTCATGGGAAATGCAGTCTTAATTCAAGGATAACATTACCACTTTATTCCACAGGGACGCCAAATATGTAGTAGTTGCTTTAACTACAGTATGATACATTAAGGACCCTTCCTTCCCCTGACACATACGTTTTGATATATTGGCCTTTTCTTATGATCTTTATATATGTTCGATGTTTTTATAGTGTTTCAATTTCAGTTTCGCAAAAAGCAGCTCAAAGTGCTTTTTTCTAAACAATAGAGAATAAAAAAAATGTAAACAAAAAATATATAAGCATGACATGAAAACAACTCTGTGGTAATAAATCAATACCAACTGAAGTCAAGAAGCCGAATACCTGGTTGTGATCTGGGCTGAGTGGACCCTCCCTGCTGACCCACACAGGCCTGTACAGCTTCTCCTGGCTGTAGGCCGAGTGCAGCCGTGTGAGAGAAGCTTCCAGAAGCTGCTGAGAGTGGATTCGCAGGTAAACACCCCAGGGTGCCTCAGCTTTCTGGCCCAGCAGCTCCAGGAGGTCCTGCAAACACACAAGCACACAAATTAGATTGAAAAAAAATCATCATTATTCCACTACTTTTATGGCCCACTCCTTGCCTAGGGAGATTCAGAAACACAAGGTGGATAAAAGCAATTAGACATTTCCAAAAGAATCATGTTTTTCTTTATCTGCAATTTATACTGTAGAAAGTAGCACAAAGTGGTGTTCTCTAAAAATCAAATGTACTAAAGGCGGCCAACTTTGAGCAGTCTCATTAAGCCACTTGTTAGCAAACACTGTTTTTATGACACATAAAAGCTTCAGGCATCACCAGATGGTATATACCGATTCAAAAAAATGTAAAAATATCAACTTCTGTTAACCACTTTGAAATGAGGGAACTTGAAGTGGTAAAATGTTAACTAATTACTGGAGCTTAGGACTCATTTCCGCACAACTAAGTTATTTTTAAGGACCCTTTGGGATTTCTTTAAATATATAAATATACCTCCAGTGTCAGGACTTCCGAGCTCTTTTCAGAACCTTCCACCAGAGGGACTCCGGGTCGATTACTGTCAGAGACCACCTGAACCACCAACATACCCCCATCACCACCTGAAACACACACATGGTATAAACAGGACAGTAAATATGAACAGGGTTAGAGATTCAGTAATTCTATGATTCAAAACACCATCTGTGTCCACATGTTAACATTTTCATCCACACACTGAAAATACGTTATAAGTAAGTTCAAACTATACAACTAGGCTAATTAACCTCTAGTGTAAATCACATGACACAATTATACCATAAAGATTTAATACAACAAATTGTGTTTTATTTATTTAAAGGAATCTGATATTTGAAATCCCTACTTCTCACACGTTATTTACCATGATCAGATTATTAGATAAGATAAGATGGGTCTGATTAAAACTTTTTTGACCCCTCACTGGGGATATTATGTTGTTACAGCCGCTCAAGAGAAAAATATGACAATAACTGATTAAAGTTAGGGTAGGTAAGAATGGAGAAACCAGCTCGAGTGCGCTAGAATTTGAAAGTACAGAAACACACACGAACGTGCACATGACCAATGAGGGCACGAGATAAGTTTGTGCACAGATGGAAGGCTGACAGGCAGGTAGGCCATCCAGTTATCTGCCCGGTCTAGCTTTTTACAGCGCCACGACTTCCAAAGATGAAATATTTGTATATATTTATTGTCAAAGCATTTAATGTATTCATTGCTATCGGGATGTTAAGAGCATTCCATGGAATATGACAACAAGTGTTTCTGAAGTGAATTACCTACCCCACCTTTAACCTGTTGTTTATAAGTGTCCGTCTCCACAAGTACCAGCAAAAGAAGCCCTTATTCCTGCCGTTGGTTTAGTATCTGTAAATAGGTCAGAAAATGTTGTCAATGCCAGACAATTGCACTAGTGTTATTTGGAAATGGTGCAAATGTACGGCATTTACAGCTGCTGAAAACAATAACCACACCTTCGTTAGATAGAAATGTACTTCATGTTAAATATTGAAGGGTTTATTACATACGATTTGAAGTAAAGCCTTTAAGCACTTGTATTCCTTACTGTACATACAACTTGGTTAAAATGTTCAAAAGACTTGATTTCAAGGACATATTTCCCCCAAACATGTATCTGTAGTGCCACACACACACA
>NW_011334846.1:9177-16144 GCF_000735185.1 Notothenia coriiceps
ACACTTCAATTAGGAATCTAGTTCCCCAACTTAATGAATTTGATACTTTGTTTTTGACTTGTATTTGTGAGGAAAGCCCATATCTAAATTTAAGAGACTCTAGGATGATCTTTAAGCTTAAAACAGAGGAAGACGAATATGAATAAGAGTACTCCCACCATTCTCTTAACTCCCATAGAATACCATTGTAATTATTTTAGAGATTCCCCGAAACCTTACCCGTCCACACAGTTAAAATACTACTGCCCATTAAAATCCTCCTGCTTGAGAACCCAAAAAGTGTTGGAAAGACCACTACAGCTAATGCGGAATGATACGCATCGCGGCGCGACACTCTCTCTCATTCGTAAGCGAGTAATTAATCACAACATCAGATAATGATCACGAAATTGTTGTTAGGAACACGAGTACTGAAACAAAAGAGAATGTAATACATACTTCAATAACGTGCGTGGCAACACCCGTTACCACCAATCAAGCGCCACAACCATAATAACAACGAAATAAGGTTGACTGTCATGGATATATATCATCCACCAAAAAAACACCTCTCGTTCCAGTACATATAATATGTTTCAACATTTTATTAAAGAAAGGATGACGTCTACAAATATACGTCTAAAACAAACAGTTTGGAAATATGTTCAGAACGTCTAAACCGTAACACCTCACAGCCCCATGGCAATTTAAACCATTTCTGAGGATCAAGTAATTGGTCCGCGCGCATGTTTTACATGACTTATGTATGACTTGAATGGTAGAGCGTTAAAATAAACTCAAATTTTGTTGATATATATAATTATTAAGCATCATTAATCAAAGTCTTGGAGCCTCCCACACCTGCAACAACTTTTTTAATAACAAAAAATACCAATAACGCAAAATGGAGAATATTTTACATGTTCTGGCACAGATAGTGCCCCTAACGTACCACGCAGTTGAAAATAAATGTGTGGAAGGAAACATATTGATGGAACTCTTCAATGGCTCTCAGATAAAAGGACGCAGATGATGTATGGGAACAGAGCGTACTCCTGATTTATCCCAGATAAGAGGATGGTTGGTTCTAAAGAAATAACACCAGTGGAGTGACATTAAAAATAATTGCAAAAAAGGGCTCCCAAAAAAAGGCAAATAAACCCCCTGTCCACAAGCTAGGCCAAGTGTGAAATTTCTTCCCAAGCACCACAAGATGCGACACAAGCCTTATAAAAGTACATTCTTGGCCATGAATTGCTGACTACCACCTTCTTCCTCCGCGAATACCACCATAACAGTAAAAAATGCCTTGTTTTGGAAGCCCTCCAAAGGGGTGGCCAGGGAAAAAGGACTTCTTACATTGTATTAACCTTAAGACACGACTATTCTCAGTAAGAGAAAGAGAAAAAAGGAAGCAAATGGTAAAAATGGTTGATGTTAAACATTTAAGAAAGAGACCAAATATGAGGCCCTAGGCATCCTCAGACCTTTAGAATGGTCATCATTGTGTGATCATGGCATGGCGGCATCGAAACCTTACACATGCCCCACAAGAAAAACACAAACCACATTGTGGCGCTCACTTTAATGAACGGGCTGGCCATCACATTTTAATAGTATGATCAAATGATTAATACTAGGCTGCTAGTCCTGCACAGATTCTCCAGTCTCATCAGGCCTCATCCTTCAATCAGCCAGTCAACGCTCCAGCATACTCATCGGCAGTGTGCTGACCCTCCATATGATATGCCTGGATGTGCAAGGGTGAATGCCATGACACACAAAGCTCTAAAGTCCCGAGGCCAGGACGCTCATATTATGCCCTCATGTAAATGTTAATCACCATATTATAACAATTTGCTTTCCTTTTTGCTCTCTCTAACTGAATAGTCCTGTCTAAGTTAATAAACAATGAAATCTTTTCCGCACCTTTGAAGGCTTCAAAAACAGGTTTTTACTTATGTGTTTGGAGAAATGACAGCCAATCAATGGCCAGAATTGTACTTATAAATCTGAACTTGGTTGTGCTTGAAAGAAATTCACAGCCTGGGCTAAGCGGACAGGTTATATATGCCTTTTTTGGAGCTTTTTGCAATAATTTATTAAAATGCAGCTAAGTTAATTAAACCAAACCCAACAATCTGAGGATAGTCAAGGCAACCCATAACAACGCCCCTGATCTAGAGAGCGCATTTGAAGTCCATCAAATAAGATCCTTCCACAACATATTTCAAACGCTGAAGTAGAGGCACCCCTGCAGAACATTTAAAATATTCTTCATTTGCAGTATTTTTTTAAAAAAGTGTTCAGAAAGACTTCATCAATTATATGCTAAATATATATATATATCAATATTTGTATTAACTAACCAAAGTCAATTTTAACAGCGGGCAAAAATAGGTTAATTGCCATGCATGTGGTGTTTGATATAGTTTACGTTCAATTTCAACTATTTTAGGCCGAAAAACGTATATTGACTAAACCTTTTTTAATAATTTACTATAATTTAGAAAGGTTTTTGTGAGAAATCATTTCAAAAGTAAACTTATTTTCATTTTATATTTCAATTTGAAATGTTTGCCCACAACATTATTAATGTATACATTTTTATCAATTTTTTAAAATTATGAATCCATTTATTTTATTGTATTTCCTTGAGGCTGGGAAGATATCCAGCATGTAGTTCAACATGCAAATGTTCTAATGCAAGTAAGTATAACATGGAAAAGGAAATAAAATACGTTTCATAGGAGGATGTGGATTTATTTTCTCTCACCTTGTAATTACACAATCAAACAATCTATAATTTAGATATGGCTTTCACTCACAAAAAAACATTTAGTTGAATTGGACACATTTTTCGAAGCTCTATTGACTGACATGCAATGACTGGGACTGATGGAAGAATCTGCGAGGAATGAACTAGGAGCAGAGAAATAATCATATATTAAAAGACAGCAGCATCATAAGAGGCCAACAAGAGTGACAGAGTGTGTCAGTGTGCAGTCTACCATTCTCTTAAAATACTCTGTCCAACAATATCAGTCTCATGAAGAAAGGTTTTTTTAACGCTTATTAAAAATAGCAGAAAAACATGCATTCTTGTTTTCAGGACAGGGCATTGATAGAGGAGTACTGGAAAAGTAGTAAGTACTTCATGGTACTTGTGGGGGTAGTTTCACTAGTACCGAGTCCAACAGGATCGATCTCACGAATAACTAATGGCAACAAAAAAGAATTCCCTCATCAAACTTAGCAGAAGTGACTTGATTTTGTTCTCAGCAGGGGACTTGGAGAGAGGATTTCTCAAAAAATACACAGTAAAAGTACTTCAATGTATTTTAGGAGTAGGACTAATACAAAGTCAAACAGTATCAATTTCATTAAGAACTAATGGTAAAATTATATTTTTATCATTCATCAAATAGCCTATAGCAGAAAAACATGCATTATGTACTAAGGAGGGGACTTTGACAGAGGATTACTCACAAAGTACACAGCAAAAGTACTTCATTTTATTTCTGGTAGAAGTCAAACTAGAACCGAGTCCAACAGTGTCAGTTTTCTTAAGAACTTGTGGTAAAACATATTTGTATCACTTTTCAAATATAGCAGGAATGAAGAGCTGCTGATTTGAAAAAACAAACTTGAGAGGCGGCTGAGTGACTGCAGTGCAGAACCGCTGTATATCTTAAATCTCCTAACAATGTTGTCTATTTTAGACAGAGGCTTATTATATTTACAGCCCTTAATTACATCCATTTTCTGGGCTCAATATGTGTCTTAGCCGTTTTCGTTGAGATCGCTAAATTCCCCTTGTTTATAATAATCACCGGTCCTTCAGCAGGATACTGTAGTGATTCAAAGTGTGATTTTAGCAAACGAGTGCTTTTGTTTTGAAATCACTTCCGTGAGTTTCGCCCCGCCCCTCGCTCCAAGGACCATTTGACCATTTAGTAAGGTAAAAAGCAAAAAGCAAAAAGGCCTCTCAGACGCTCTTCCGTTTACGTGTTTAATAAAGAAAAACAATTGGACGGTAGATACACGGATTGTAAATGTGCATTTCTTTAGATATTTTGTTGAAGTGATCTAATATTTCTCTTTAATAATTTCAATGTATCGTTTCAAATGTTTCCTTTAAATCTCATAAATCTGAGAAATGTTTTTAAATAAATACAATTCACTTAAGACTTATTATTATAGCATATATATCAGTGATTCATATTTCATCAAGAGAAATAAGACATATTTCTATCTAATTTATTGCAGTAAAAAAAATATTTGGTCGCACCACATGATATTTTGACACTTTAACAAACAGTACAAATAATATTGCCTTTGCCACCACCGAAAATAATACTGCTAATGCTCCTTTCTCGAGTCTAGTCTATAGCCTACTGTATGTTTAGATGAAAGTGCTAGTATTAGTAATGTTGGCAGTTAGGCAAAACAAGATAATATAGGTAATGGAATCAGGATTGTATATTAGATGAAAGGTGTTGGGATGGAGAGGGGCTCTGTTGTTTTTAATGGATACACTGGCACAGGACAGGGGGGGGGACTAGGACAATATATACACACAAGGTAAGGGGGCACAGGTGGAAATAATCAGGGCGGGGTAGACAATCAAAAACGCAGGAGACACACAGGGGGGGGAGTACAGCGACCTGAAACGAGAGCGAGGATTACTTTTCAAAATAAAACAGGAAGGAAAAAGACAACAAAAGGACAGGACAAAAACTAATTTTAATTTAATTAAAACTGTGAGCAGCGATGAGCGGGTCTTCAACGATCCGCGCAGGTTGGCTGTTGTCCGCACGTCGACACGTCACGTAGGTGTCTCGAGGACTCGCCCGTTGGCAAACGTGGGACATTTCGGGCCGATCAGACAATGTCAACAGGAGTTACAGCAGTAACATACAAATCTTGTTTAATGAAAAGTGATCTGTCACCATGGCAACGCTATATGATGATACCCCATAATAAGCTTAGATGTCTTGAGGGCTGCATCGTTATGAAACATGTGAAGTGTTGGACCGTTTTGAGCGTGTTCACTGGAGTTATGAGAAAACCGTGTTTCATGGCGAGCATTGTGTTGCCATGGCAAAGGCATATGACAACATCTCAAAACTGACATGCAGATATCTTCAGGGCTGGACCGTTAGCACAAAAGTGAAGTTTGAGCACTTTTTGACAATTTTCATATAGGAGTGACAGCGTTATCGTGTTTCATGGCGAGTAACGTGTTGTCATGGCAACAGCGTTTTAACGAATCTCACAATTGTCATATAGACATGTTGAGGGCCAGATCATTAGCCATCATCTGAAGTCTGGTGCCATTTGTACAATTTTCCTAAGAGTTACGACCACATCGTGTTTTATGGCGAGGTCTGCGTTTGTCATGGAAACGGCATATGATGAGACTTCAGATTTGGCGTAGAGCTGTTCAGGGCCGCAGTGTTAACCATCAAGTGACGTTTTGCGGCTTTCTGAGTATGTCAGTTGGAGTTATGACATCATCGTGTTCCATGGCGAGGGATTGCCTAGCATCGAGTGAACGTGAAAATGGACGCCGTATAACGACTAGACCGTGCAGTGAAAAATTACGATTTTGATACATTTTCATCCCCCATGTCTTGAGACACTACCCGCCGAATTTGGAGTCGATCGGATCAAATCCCTAGAAGATCTCTGAAGTATGGAGGGCGAAATTCAAAATGTCCGACTTCCTGTACGTTTTTTTTATACACCTCCAAGAGGCTATTTAACATGATATTAGATTTTAAAACATAAATATTTTTCTATTCATTTTTTTGTCAATTCGTAAAGTATCATTCAGCCTACTTTCAGCTACAGAAACCATATTTCTGTAAATATAAGTTTATATATTTATTACTTCTCTTTACTTTTATGAATGAACTACATTCCTGTTCATATATCTATGACTATATTTTGTATTTCTTGTTATGTATAAACTTTTTCTACATTCATTTTGTTGATCATACACCAGCAAGACCTACCAGCTTCAGCAGCAAGACCATGCTGGTAGACCAGCAAGACCAGCATAGGAAAGCTGGTACACCAGCCAGCATGGTCTTGCTGGTGAAGCTGGTACACCAGCAAGGTTTCATTATGCTGTTGAAGTTGGATTACCATTTTAGCTAAATAAATAGAGAGAGACTTAGACAGAGAGAGAGACATAGACAGAGAGAGAGGGACAGACAAACAGACAGACAGACATACTCTGACAGACAGAGAGGGCGGGACACGGAGGAACTGCGAGACAGCAGTGGTTGAAACAAAGTGGTTTAAAACATGTTTTTTATCTGGCACTAACGGTCGGGAGTGAAGATCAGTTGAGCGGTTGAGAGCCATTTCTGTGAATTTAGCTAACGTTAGCTAACTCTACCAAAGGTTAGCATGTTGACCAGACGTCCCCGTTTTCCGGGGACAGTCCCCGTTTGTATTGACCTGTCCCCGGTTGAAACTGTCCCCGGAAATGTCCCCGTTTTTTTTAATATACGTTAAAAACACATAGCAAGGTGAAATAAAACGTTTCATGTCAGGAAACACTGGGTAAACAGACTGTGGTCAAGCCAGCCCCCACTTCGAAAAACACAGTCAAGCCAGCCCGCACGTTGTATTGCGGTGCGCGAGTATCCTATGCATTACGGTAGAGGCATGTAAAAACTGCCTTCAAAATAAAAGCGTTTACTCGGTCAATAACAAATATACCTAAAAAAACACACCAAACATATTCATATACTGGAGCTTAAATCAAGAAATATGTACAATATAATGTGATCAATAATAATTTAAAAGAAACTACGTATAACTACCACATTATAACTGAGTGAATGTAAAATGTAAGCATACAGTTATGAAGACACATCTGACATTTCCACTGGGTGACTAATTTCAATTGATGTTGACACCATCTCACAACACTGCTAAAATAACATTACTTTCTGAAGCACAATTTAAAATG
>NW_011334847.1:0-24310 GCF_000735185.1 Notothenia coriiceps
CACGTACACGTACACGTACACACACACACACATGTACACACACAAACGTACACACACACACACACACACACACACACACACACACACACACACACACACACACACACACACACACACACACACACACACACACACACACACACACACACACACACACACACACACACACACACACACACACACACACACACACACACACACACACACACAAACACACACACATACACACACACATCGAAAGCAGCTCTCCAGATGCCACAGTCACTGTCACAGAGCGGATCCACTTGTCAGCAGTCATAAGTCTGTGTTGTGTTGAAAACAATGCCCCTAACTGTTTCCCGCAGATGTACCCTGACATAGATGGGGTAACTCATATGTATCTGTGACACCCGACAGCATAACACACACAACTCCACTGTATTACGACTATGGTATGTATTGTGCGCCATGCTGCCTTCCCTGTTTGATGGACTGTCCAGACTTTCTACACACTGAACATCTTTATTGTTTAACATCTGCACAACTTAAGTTAAACCATCATGGGGGATACACTGAGTACCATCTTTGTTAAGTCCGAGCACTTTCAGCATAAAGGCAGTGTATGAGCCAACATCTGCAAGAAGAAGCTGAACAACGTTGCCAGTAATTCTCATTTAACAACCGCCAAAAAACAAACAATTTAGGGAGTCTTTAATTTGTTGTTATACGTTACATTCTAATTGCAGAAAATATTGTAGTCTGCAGTAATTAATGGCTAATTAAACGTATTAGTAAGTAAAATATGTTGCCTAGTGATTGACAGAAGAAAGTGGCAAAGAGTGGAAATACATAATTACAAATACCTCAAAATTCAGAATTAAGTAATTAAGTAAATGTTCTTCCACTAGATGTGCTTGGGGGAGGGAACAAAAAAAATCAGTGCTTTATGGCTTAATTTGTTAAGTAGATTTTTATTCTCCAAGGACTACTTTACCCAAGGAGTTATTCTGCACAGAACTGTGATAACCCTGTACATTTGGACCCGGACAGATTGATTTCAACAAATATTTTGGTTAAAAAGATGGCCACCACGGACCAGGTTACGCTAATAAAAACAGCATCTGTGCATGTCGGCTGCTTGCTGGGAAGAATTTGGCCGGTGAGCAACCCCTTAGATAATTTCCTGTTTGTGAGGGAGAAAAACAAACTCACAATCAAGCTCCTGACTGTCTATATTATTGTTTCAATCAGGTTCCTCAAGGAAACTTCCTAATTGAAAGAAACGGGAAGAAGAAGTTGTGCTATGACATTTTTTTTATTTATTGCCACTGTGCTGAGTGGGGTGACATAGCTAAGTCAAACTACTCAGCAGAACACAACATATCTCCAGACTATAAATAGACCGGCTTCTGTAAACCTACTCTAATAGGTCACACATGCACACACGCACAGCATAAACACTTTATCAGACACCACCTTCCAAACTAATTCAAGGTGAAACAATCTCAACTTGTATCAATATGCATGCACACAAACTGACGCACATACACTCGAGGGGGATATAAGGGCGAGGTCACATCCCAGCACCCTATGCAAAGTGATTGACACTTTGGCATCTATATCTGGTGTCTACCTCACACTGCCTGCTAGCAATTAATGACCCCTCGTCTGTATCTCTCTCTATCTCCCCGCCTCTGTCTGTCTCTCCCTCCTCCGTCATGCTGTGAGCCAACTAGTCATGTCGATCTCCTCCTATCCGTTTCCAATCTCCCTGGTGACATGCGGTAACACAGGAGCAGAGTTTCAGGGCCTATGTAACCCAGCCAGACGCATTTCATCCCAGCACCACCTGGATTAGTGTTTAACCACTGAGGAATCTCACAGGAGCATCAGCGAAACACCACTTTTAGAACACGGAAGGCGTAGCTAACGGTCTTTAATTAAAAATCTGCTGAGGCGATGCTAGGGGGTAAACATCTAGGGTTGTTAGTACAGTCTAGTTTATTGGCACATAAACACGTGTTTTAAATAAAGAGTCAGTACGATTTTGAGAAAATTATTATATTAAGCTTTAGAACATTGTGCAAGAGAGGTTAAAATCGAAAAATGGCTTACAAAGACACCTTTCCTTTTAAGAATAATTAACCAAAAAGAAAAAGGATAAATAGATAACACACAGGAATTGCTTTTGTGAAGGTTTCAAGACAGAGCAAACCAATACAAAACTGACAAAAAGTGTATGTAAACAAGTAAAAAAGCATTAAAATATCTGCTTATTAAGGCATTTTCAAAAAAGAAATGTTTTGATTAAGGCTAATGTGGACGTTTCTTTTAGTGATGATAGGAGGCTGTTTATATTTATATTTATTTTTTATAAAATATGAGGACACATTCAGTAGCGTGCTCTACTTTGTCTGTTTATCAATTTTTTTAAATTTATTTTGTTTTGTGTTTTATTTGATTTAAGCTAATGCAGATGTTATATCAGTGATGAAAGCAGGCTGTTTATATTAATATATTTATTTTCTTATATTTGGCATGTGACTAAAAAAAAAGATTTAATATTTCTACTCAAGACTAACTAACCCCTATTCTCCGCCGCTCTCCTATCTTCACCCTTGGTGTGCAGCCCGATGAAGACTGCACCTCCCAGACTCTGATGAGTAAGACTGGTGTGACGGAGAGACACACACTGTTTGAGCGTGAAGTGTGTGTCTGCTCTGCTTCAGGCGCATATCAATCTCCAGACACACACAAAGTCATGCGGCCGTTATCAAAAACAGGGCGGGAAGGGATAACAGTAGCGGTGATGAGTGCATGGATGACATCTCATCTTCCAGCATGAGGTGCAACCAAACATATGCTGGGCTCATTTGTCATTATAATGTAGAGTTCCCACAGTTTTTTTTACCAAGAAACAGTTAAAATACAGCTTCTAAAAGCAAATCTATAGCCGTGCTAATTTGTATTCCACACTTGGAGCACTCTGACCTGCACGCTGGGAAGAGAGTGTAATGTCTGTGTGTGTATGTGTCAGATCAGAGGAGATGCTGAGTTGGGAAAAAAGCCGGAATTCATGTCAAGCATTATCAAGCAGGTAAAAGTGACACAGAGACTGGAAAGGGGGGAGGGTGATGGAGAGAGTGTCAGCGAGAGAGAGAGAAGGAGCAAAAAGGATGTGCGGAAGAACAGTTATTAGTGTAGGTGTTGAGAGGAAGAGGAGAAAAAAGAAGAGTGTTACGGTTACTTGAATAAGTCTTAATTTGCCCCGTAGGACTCTATTTTAGAGATGTCACTCAGTCCCAGATCTCAGTCATTCTCAATCAAATGTTATCTTAACCTATGAAGAAAGTACCGAAGCCTATTCCATAAGTGAGGGAAAAAAATAAGATTTACTCCCAGTATTCAGATCCACTCCATGTTGGAACCTCTGCCCATTCAACACCCTCCGACGAAGTTTAAAGAGGACAGTTATGCACATTTTCAGGTTCATTTTTGTATTTTGTGACTCTACCGTGACATGTTTACATGCTCTAATGTTCACAAGATCTTTTCACCCTCTGTCTGAAACCAGAGCCCAGTCTGCTCTGATTGGTTAGCTGGCCGGCTCTGCTGTGATTGGTCAACCACTTAGAGATGTTCCGCCCCTTAGCTTATCACGTACAATGTTTTGGAGCGCTAGCCAATAGAAGCTTGAGTGTTACATAGTGATGTCACGAGGATACGTTAGTAAAACTGGTGAGAACTTTGGGATTTTAGCCTTTACAGATCATTGACATGCAGAAAACTATTTTAAACACTACAGGAAAGTAAAAACAGGATGGCAATATGATCATGCTGACCTACAGAAATTGGATCAAATTTGTAATAAACGAAAATCCTCCTTTAAAACAGTAAAATGCTCGACCATACACTTTTGCAGTGAACTGGTATACGGTTAATAAGATAATATAAACGTATAATGAAAGTGAAGAGCCCTATCACCACGTTATCTGTCTGTCCCGTACAGAAGACACATACACTTGCTTCCTCTTGACCCCGGACACCAGACAGCTTTCTCCTAACCAAGTCCACATGTGTGATCGTCAAGGAGAGGTTGTATTTTTAAACCGCATATTCACAACAACACGCACAAAGACAAACTGCTGAACATCACTTATCCCCCTCTGGCTTAGACGTCACTGAATTCAGACCACATGCACACACACACACACACACACACACACACACACACACACACACACACACACACACAGAATAAGCAGCAGTAAACGGTGCTAAGCAGTCAAGCAGCGACACAAGACAGATCGCTGCATTATTTATGTCGCTCCGCCACGTTTAGTATTGCATCCTGATAACACCTATTCAGCAACTTTTCCCCCACATGCGCATACCTCAACACACACCCATAAGGAAATGTAATAAAAACCTGCAAGCACAGCAACATGCACACACGGAAAGGCACACAAAGTCACAAACATGAAGGAAAAACACACACATGCTGCTTTGCAAAATGTAACTTGTTAGTTGGCCCCAAATGCAAATGTTCTGACCTTGTTTCTGAGCTCTCTCATGCAGATTCATTTTCCCTGAGTCGAATTCTCAAAAATACATTTTTCAAGCTGTCGCAATCGATTTGTTAGCCTGTGAGAACTTTGCTATTGGACCATATTCCGCATTCATTTAAATTGGCTGGCGCCCATAATGAAAGCATTAGTGGTTCAGCGAGTGTTTGGAAGTCAGAGCGCGTGTTTCACCCTGCTAACCAGAAAGCTTGTTAAGAGCGGGGCTATTATTTGGCAGAGCAACTCATTATCTACCAACACTAGCACAAATACTCCAAACTGTATTCTCTTTTCATTATCGTGACCTTGTTGGAAACAGATTTAAACAATTCAATATACATCTGCATCAAACCCTGAGGGAGAAAATGTAAATTTGCCAATTGATTTATGAATTGTATACAGTTTAAAATGTGTTTTCATTCGGGTGGCTTCAGTTACAGCTTCACAAAGCACTCCAGGCGGTGTTACCTTAAACGGTAGAAATACGGACGCATTTGTAGCAAAACGCTCTTCTGCGACTTTAGGAATGTGAGAAACGCTGGCTGAAATGTCGTCTTTGGATCAGAACCAAGGAGCTTTTAGTCATTGAGACCTGGGAAATCTCAGGAATGGACACACAGAGAGAGAAAGAAAGAGAAAGGAAGAAGGAGGCAGAGCAGGACGAAAGAAAGAAGGAAAGAGAGCACAATGCCAGAACATCTGTCTCTCATCATCGGAAAAGAGAAAGTCAGCAGCTCCGAAAAGCTCACTGGACAGAAAATACAACTCTTGCACAACCACACACACACTCACATGCGCGCGCATGCACACACAAACAGGTGGGGAAGCGCTTTTCTCCAGGTGCCTTACATTAAGCCACAGTGGAAAACTACAGACATTAAAGTGTGTTTGTGTGTGCAAATATGTGTGTGTATGTGTGTGTGTGTGTGTGTGTGTGTGTGTGTGTGTGTGTGTGTGTGTGTGTGTGTGTGTGTGTGTGTGTGTGTGTGTGTGTGTGTGTGTGTGTGTGTGTGTGTGTGTGTGTGTGTGTGTGTGTGTGTGTGTGTGTGTGTGTGTGTGTGTGTGTGTGTGTGTGTGTGTGTGTGTGTGTGGGAAAATGGAGAGAATAGAGACAAGGGCTCTTAAAAAAATGAAAGATGAGTGTGTGATACAAAAAATAACTTCCTGATCTTTTGGGCTTTATTGAGTAGAGCGAGAATATGACAAGGAAAAATACAGATAAAGACTTTAGGTCAATAACAGAGAGAGTATCAATGACTAAGTGAGATGATAATAGAAACAGTCTAAAAGGAAGAGGTAGACATAATGTTGTGGGAAAAGAGGAAGAACTGAAAGTTAAAAGACCAATAAACTACTGTTTCCAAAAGCCTCCATGTCCACAAGTTAAGGATTTTCACATAAAAAACAAATATGTGACAATGCGCCATTTTGAAATCCAAATATTAACCCCGAAATACCTTCTCTGTCCATTTCCTCTACAACAACACATTTAAGAATTTTCTGCAGCCTCTGTCCGTGCCTTTCTTAACCGTGACAAATCACTGCAGAAAAATAAATCAGTTTTATGATGTGACGACGCTACGGCCTGACCCTTTGCTCTAGCCATTATCAGGATTAGAATAAGTAGCTTAAAAAGGGAGTAATACTACATTGTAGAAATACACTAGTTATTGAATACATTATCTTCCTCCAACATGAAGTGGAGTAGAATTCAAATTGAGTAAATATACTTAGTTATATCTTACCTAATTTTTACAACAGAGACTGTGGGGCTTTATTACTTGAACATAAACATTTGCAATGTCGGGACACTTGGTTTATTCTTGGAGGACAGTCTGTTTCTATCAACTATAATCACAGGAGAGTGCAGGGATAATGTGCTTTTGGTGACCTGGAGAGCAAAATGTTACTGTCCCATTTTCAGTTAGTGGGGGCATAGCTTGTCAAGATAGGCTCAGATAATCTACTCTATATACAGTAGGTTGAATAAACACATGGTACAGGTAAAGTAGGGTCCTGGCACCTTAAAAAGTATATTTTGAAGGCCTTTTTGGTAAATGATCTAGAAACGGCATCCAAACACAATTGTAGCAGCATCTTCAGGTCAAGTTATACTTAGGAGTAGGTAAAATATCTAAATATTCCTTGACAAGTGTTTCTTTGAGCAACTGGAACAAATACTCAAAGCAGCCTACTTAATGCGATTAATAAGCCTTTCAGATGTGGTTGAATAACAAACCAAGTGAATGGATTCTCAACAGTCGAGCTTTATTCTCCTCCAGGCAGAGCGGGATGAGAAAACATAGATTGACAGAGTCAGAGAGAATAGACAAGAGTAAAAGTGTATGAAAGAGTAAAGACATTTCCAACCGTACAAAGCGGTTGCGAAAAAGAAGACGGGGTGGGGGGGGGGTCTTATGAATTCGAGCAAGGGAAAACACTGACAGAGTGAAGTGTGGAGAAAGAGACAGAGAGCACTATTAAAGAAGAGGCAAAGTGGCATGAAAAGAGGAAAACAACAGGAGGATTCAGCGTGAAGGGGGAGAGAAAAGGAAAACAACCTATGGCCTCGCACGGCACCGCTCCGGAGGGACCGTGAGGATACACACGGCTTATAGCTGACACACAAAAACACACACACTGCTTTTCTTTGCTCTGCTAAAATAAAAAGTGAGGACAGGCAAATGTCTTCATTTGAGGGATGTCCATGATCTCCCTTTTCCTCTGAGGACTTTTGTTCTTTACAAAAACATGAACACACACTCACACTGCTCTCCCCATCCTCTCTAATTACTCAGTCATTACCAATGAAGACACTGGAATACTAACAGTTTACTAATGACATGATAACTGTAATTAGAACATCCTGCTGGACCCGCTAATTGTTCTTTCCCTTTTTACAGACGAGAATAGAGACAGAGGCTGAAGAAGGTTAATTTGCTTAATGTTCATAATGTTTATTCGTTCACTGCAAACTAGCTTGATGATGTCAGCGGACCAGCCCTTTGTTGTTTAACCACAATTATTCTAATGAAGGGAAGGCTAATGTCCTCTCGTCTCATTTTGTGCAGCTAATTTAAATGTATTTTCTTGAGAAAATTGCTTTTTAAAAAAAGCGAAAAAAAGGAAATGAAAAACACAGCAGTCTGAATCAGTGGATGAATAGGGATCACACTTAATCCTGAAACCTGGCGGAGAACACCTGCTACCTGCAGGGTAATTAAAACAAAATAGGAAAAGTGTCACCTGCCACAGCTTAGCATACTCGGTTGTCACGTAGAAGAAAATGAAAGCTCACCATCAGAGTAAAAAGGACTGCTTGAAGTGAGTTTGCTACAATTTTTTATATATTTCACTTAGTGAACATGTTGTACGGTGGCCGACAAAAAGGCCACAACGGCCCAAAATGCAATTATAAAAACATTAGTGTGTCAAAACACATGAAAATATTAAAGAAATCTTCACCAACGTGACGAAACATGTGCAGCAGTTACCAAAAACCGCTGCATTAACCAAACGCTGCAAATACAAGACATTGACGTTTCATTAAGTTGGTGAAGTTTTTATTTTATTTGTATGTGTTTTTTTTAAACTGCAGCGCATTTCTCCTTATGGAAAGGTTTTGTTGCGCTGCAGTGCGTGTGCACCTTTAGTCCCCTGTAGGGTTGCCTAATACATTTGACAACATTTGGAAACTAAAATAAATCTGATATCTTAATTGTTGCTAAATCCTCTCTTTAACTACAATGTATTTTTCCTATATTACAATAATATGCTTTTCCTTGGTCTGAAACCTTCCAGTGCTCTACGGAGGAGAGGAATACATCTGGGTTGTTTTACTGCAGGTGGCTCCACTCAAAAACTGCTTCACAGTCACACTCTGCTGCTTTCCTCCTATTTCACTAATGCCCTCTCATGCTCTCTCTCTCACTCTCTGCTTCTCCTTTTCCCTCTCTCTTTGGCACCACCAAATACTCTATCCATCTCTTTCTACACTCATCTGTGCTTCTCTTTTTATTCCTTTGTTGTTTCACTGTGATATACTTGGATGGATATTCGAAAGCCACATTTGTAAAGTGTTTTCTGTTCTTCTTTATCAGCCAACACATCCAATGACACAGCAGTAACACAGAATGACTCATGGGGGGAAAACAATCAAAGACAATAAAGAGAAAATATGGGAAATATAGTGACAAACGTGTGTAGATGAGCTGATTTCAGTCACCAATGGCCCTTTTTCAAATCTTCATATGCAAGTAATTATGTATAGAAGCACACAATTACAAAATAATAAGAACAACAATATTTATATTTAAGTCTATGATATATGTAATATTCCATGCTAATAAATAATCTTTTCCGAAACAAAGTCATTATAAAGAACGTCAATTAATTGTGTGGTGAGCCAAAACAGGGTGCAACCCCATCGTGTGAACAAATGACATGGATGGTTTGTTTTATCGATGGCCAAATGAAGCTTACATGGCATTATGACCTCCATCAATGTGACATTTAATTATTTCAAGCCGGACCCCCACGGGTCGGCACAGCACCAGGTTGTGTTACAATTGGGGCAAAAGCTCAGGGTTAGTAAATAAGTAAAAGCACTCATAACCAAGCATTATATGGGTGTGAAAAGGGAAGCCAATGCGGAAGTGCCTTAAACCTGCATTCCTCCTAATGACCAACAGGGGGGGACTTCACTAGTTTTCAAAATAACTCTAAATCAATAGAAGTCTATGAAAAAATGCAGCCTGTCCTCCTCCAAAAAACGACCAAATAGGTTGATTGTTCAGCAGCTTATTACGACCTATAGTCACGTTTTAAAGTTTAGCACCTCTAGTGGTCGTGTAAGAAACAACAATTTGCGGCATATGCTCCCGTTGATCGCAAACGCTCCGGAGGGTCGTATATTCACAAATAACCCTCTCTGGAAAATCCTAAATTGTAAAATAGTTTGGCCATTAAAATGCTTTTTGATTTGATTCCTAGCGAGAAGTGTATATTGTACTTTTAGAATCCACGTCCAGTGGATGTGTAGGATCTGTAGTTTGACAGATATTACGAAGATGATTTGAGGTCTCGTCGGGAGAACGTTAATATACTACGTCTTTCTCTACAGCGTCCATGTAAAGTTGGCGTCAACCCTCACGGGGTGAAAAAAGTATTTCCGGTCTCGAAGTTTTCATAATAAGTATTCCCCTCACTGTCAAATGATTACATAGTGATATCTGCATTACTCATCCACTAAAAAACATCAGTTTATCCTTGTTAATTACCCAACGCCGAGCGTCAAACAGCTCTTTGAAATAGAATGAAACCACGGCAGACTATACTTTATTGATCCCAAGTTGGGAAATGTTTTTAAAACATGCACTTTATTACACTTTGTTCTACTCCACTACAATTCAGAGATTAACCTGGTATTTTTACTCCACTACCTTTATTTTTGTTACTTTACAGATTCTGATTAATGTTGTATATATTTCACATCATTAATCAGAATCTGTAAAGTAACAAAAATAAAGGTAGTGGAGTAAAAATACCAGGTTAATCTCTGAATTGTAGTGGAGTAGAACAAAGTGTAATAAAGNGACCCTCCTTACATACATTAAAAAACCTTTTAATGGCCAAACTATTCTACAATTTAGGATTTTCCAGAGGGTTATTTGTGAATCTACGACCCTCCGGAGCGTTTGCAATCGCCGCAAATTGTTGTTTCTTGCTGAACAATCGACCTATTTGTTCGTATGAGTTGGAGGACTTGTTGAAAAAATGACCCTTACATCTCAATTGATTTCTTACCTCAGTAAACATTTTCCTGAAGGGTTTATTGTCTCAATTTCTACTTTTGAGTCTTTTACAATACAGCACAAAGTTAATTTTGTTCTTTATGTTCCCATTTATATTAAATGTTACAGATAAAGCCGGGTATATCGGTTATACTGGCTTTATCTGTGGTTGATAAGTTCCAACCACTTTGTCGTCCATTTCAAGTCTATGCACAACCAAAATCCCGACAATAGGCAGAGTTGTAAACTTTTCAAGCCCAAAACCTTGACAACAACATGTCTTCCCCTCTGTTTTGGACTTTTAAACAATCCCATCAGATTTGTTGGATCCATCAAAAAAAATCTTATAAACCAGTTGTTACTGTATACCTGTGGGCAAGTCACTCCCACTGCTTGCTTAGTTCTTACACTGTGCTTCACAGTACGCCTGTTTCATCATCCAGCACATTTCAGCAGAGACACTATAGAAGCAGACAGCTGGTCTTGAGTGGCCAATTATGTCCGTTTATCTCCCTTGCAGGCACAGCTGTGATCAAACGGAATGAAGAAACAGGATCAAACAGCGAGGCTAAAAATCATTCTTCCGTTTCGTTCACTTCTTTTTGCAGCTTCCCTCTGCCTGTTTGTCTCTGTTACTTCTTCGCCCTCCATCCCTCCCTCCTGCCGCTCGCTATATATACACTTCTTAGTCTCACTATGCTTCCCTTGCTCTTCTCTCCGGAGACAGATGCATCTGTAAAAAGTTTAATGCTGAGGAAGCTTCATCCTGCATCGCCTACTGCTGAGCATGTGTGAGTGCTCCAGTGGTTCTCTGGGTGCCACCAGTGGGATCTCTAAAGGGAGCTTGAGGCAGTGCCCCTCGGGAATTTAGGGTGATATAGTGGCAGAAAAATTATAGAATATCAATCAATCCTAGTTTGTGAGTGCCTTTCACAACATCACATGCAAGTATTTTTTCGTGGTAATCTTTATATCTTAAAGACATAAGATATGTCATAAGATACCTGTCATGGTTAAATGACAGATATATCTCAGATATTAATATGTAGAACTACAATATGTGAAATAATATAGCAATATCCAGTAAAATTATGTGAAAACATGAATAAAACTACACATCTTCAGATGTTATACATAAGTGACCTACACTAATAATACAAAGTTAGTATGGCATTGTATGCTGTGTGTTATTTGTAACATCTTCACAAAGTATAATTTATTGTGTTAACACTGTAAACTTGACCCTTTTTTAACCCGCACCGCCTAGTGGTTAAAGCACGTTATTGCATTTTCTTGTTGAATATGTTATATTTGATTAACATTTTTAAATATTAAGAGTATACTACATACAAAATAGGGGGAAAGTAGAAGGTCAATGATAGAAATATAGAATAGAAAATATCAAGAAGATACTGTGAGTGATCTCTACAATAAAACAGTTTAGTGCAGGACGTACAAAGATATTAACAGGAGGATGTGCAAAACAGACAAACTAATAAGGCTTTATTTAAACATTAAATAATACTTTAGATTAAGGTCTTCTTTTGAATAAGAAAAAAACGTTGGGGTTATCCACAGATAAATATATAGTCTGACAAAGTACTTAACGTCCAATATATTGCATAGTTTATTTTGGCACTTGGGGCTGGAGCCGGGGACTNCGAACAAATAGGTCGATTGTTCAGCAAGAAACAACAATTTGCGGCGATTGCAAACGCTCCGGAGGGTCGTAGATTCACAAATAACCCTCTCTGGAAAATCCTAAATTGTAGAATAGTTTGGCCATTAAAATGCTTTTTGATTAGATTTATAGCGAGAAGTGTATATTTTACTTTTAGATTCCAGGTCCAGTGGATGTGTAGGATCTATAGTTTGATAGATATTACGAACATTATTTGAGGGAGGAGAACGTGTATGTCTTTCCCCCTATGTAAAGTTAGCGTCAACCCTCACCGGGTGAAAACAGTATTTCCGGTCTCGAAGTTTTCATAATAAAACCGTATTCCCCTCACCGTTAAATGATTTTACAGCGATATCTGCCGTACTCATCCACTAAAAAATTTTTTTTATCCTTGTTAATTACACAACATTAATTGGTTTAAATTGTGTACAATGCTTTTTTGTTTTTCCCATAGGTTTTTCTCTTTCGATTCTGAGAGGCACATTTCTTTTTTCAGAGGTTTTGATAGGCTAAAACATCGAACTACCCATAATCCTCAGCTATCGTTGAAGCTTGGTGATTGGATGTTTTAGCCGCAATGTACGTCGGGACATGGTGTTTATGCGATGTGAAATCCGAAAACATTTATTAAAAAAAAGAAAATAATACTTTATTCTGAGTGTGCTTGCTTTTCTCTTTGAAAGTCATCATATAACGGCATTGTAATACACGGTTCGGCTGCTTTAAATATTACATATCTGCCGTAGTTCTTTATTTATAGAGCCCTGATTAGAAGACCTTTGGACAAACTGGAAGAAATGCCGCCGAAACTGAGTACGTGACGTGTCGTGGATCATAAATATATCAGCAATTAATAACATCTTCAATTTCTCTTCACACAATACGTCTCCTTGCAGTATCAATAGTAATTCGGCTGACTTTTATATTTGATCCAATTGGTAGATAGGCTATTTACACCATAACGGTGCACAGCTGATAGAAAGGGACTTGTAGTTTTTAAAGATATTACTGATTGTCTTTGAATTAAAGAATGTAAATACTGAGTTGAGAGAATAGTCAGGGTTTTTTGGATGATGGGAGACACATCTATGGAATCACAATTTCTATAGCTTACCATTAAAAGCAGAACTTAAACTGTTGGTTGAAAGCGGAAAAGAAACCCTGGTCAGATCTAAAAGTTTATGTGAATTTACCCTTCACAACACAACTTCCTTTTCAATGTTTGCCTTTATCATAACCTCATATACTTGCTAATTTGCAATTAATAAATAGAGTCCATTTTAAGATGTTTTTACATGTCTGGAATGGACCTGATTTGCTATGGATTGTACATTTGGTGTCAGCACTTATCAATAGTTTGGGAGGAACTAAACATTCAGAGGTGACATCACCCTAACCGCCTGTTCACAGTGGCACGGCACATAGGCTATCTCACATCAGAGGTGAAGTGCGAGGTAAAGAATGCCTCCCCTGTACTCCCTGTACGCTGCTTTTCCTCCAAAACAACATTTGGCAGACGGGCTACTGAATTCAAGTCATGAGATCTGCAAAAAGCCCCGGATAGCCTCCTGAATAAGCTCTAAATCAATTAAACCTAGAATGCAAGTAACTTCTTCATAGGTGTGTTTTTCAACTCCCTGTATTATAAGCTGTGTACACACAAATACATGTATCAAAGCAAAAGTTGGGACAACGTCAATCTTTTTTTGTTGCTAAGACAACTTTGAGCAATCATTGGAGACTATGAATGTGACAAAAACAGATTGTTTTGCCTCTAAATCCATAAAAAAAAACAGGGACTTCAACTGTAAAATATAAAACAATTTTACTTTTCTTCAAGATCATTTGTTTTAATAGTTCTACATTCTGGCTGAGACCCATCAGGGTACCCATAAACACCACATGTAGGTTTGTGTTAACCAACTGAACTAAAATACTTTTCTATTCTAAACCAAAGGGACAATCATGCATTACAATATGTTTGCAGTGTTCACCATGTGCCTAAATATTGTTTTCATACCTACAAAAAACTAACAATTAACCTCTTTTACCAGTGAAATGAACTAACAATTAGCCGTGCAACATTTAATCGAGTTCAAACCGCAGAGCTTGTGTCTCGTGTCTCCCATCAGAGAGAATGCAGCCACAGACAGACTTCACAAGAACCTCTCAGCCTCGGACCTCCGTGCGTAAGGAGCTCCTGTGCCTGCCTCCAGACGGAGACACTAACCCGGTCACATTCACCACCTCCTCATCGCTCAACCAACAAAAGCGTTTCGGGTTGCACATTAATCTTGAATCCTCAAGTTAACATATTTTTTAAGGAATGTTGTAAACCTGAACTATAGAGACAATGACAATAATACAAGCGCGATAACGTCTTCATGAACTCTCCTGAACCTTAAAGACTACTGGTATTACTCCCGATAGGAATATAAGGAGGTTATTACAGTGATCTTTCCTTATTGAACGGCTCTCCTGAGAACGGTCATTGATTGTACTGCAGATTAAAATTAACAGCAGTTAAGATCTTTTCAAGACGACAACAATCAATATTGATAGGAAGCCAGCCTCCCAACATCCCTTATCAGAGACGAGCGGAACCAGCAGTGCAGTGAGGCGATGGAAAAGTTGATAATTATAAAAGTGAAACAGGCGATATTAAGCATTAACCCGAGTAAGTTTATTAGAGATAACAAGTACAAGACTTATTGCAAGTTATTAACTCACTTTTTATATCTAAATTCCCACTGCAAGATGGGTCAATGATGTTAATGAAGACAGGACATCCTATAATAAGGATCTCTCTCCTAACTGTGAACTAATCAGCGTACCAGTGACTGTCATAATAAACGCATTATTCGGAAGAAATTGAAGGCTAATGTAGGCCCCCTTAGCGTAATCATTTGGGTTTCCTACAATGTTATTTTTTAACATTTTTTACGCATTTTTGTTACACGTGAAACACCAATTGTCCTTTACGAAACACTCCATCTTTAATGTGTTTTAAAAACGAATATTTGTGATGTGGATTGGGGTGATGTTCCGTTAAAAGAGCGGGTTGATTCCCATTTAACACCTCCATGTGACAGTGTGATTTGAGCGGGCAGCACAAGTGTCAAACTTACCTCCTTCCTCTGCTTTAACCGCTGAAGGCGAGAGAAAAGCCAGTAAACATCCACAAAGCCATATGAATAAATCCATATTTTTCCTCGGATATGGAGAAAAAAGAACCTCTTCTCCTCCTCTGTGGTTTATTTTGGATATCAGAGACAACACTAAAGTCCAAAGTCTCTTTTTCACAGTTTTCAGTTTCTCTCAAGCGCAGAAGTAGTACTACAATCCACAACAAATGCCTGGTTGCGTACAGCGCGCTCTCCAAAAATATTACCAACTATCTGTGCGAGTTCTGTCCACGTGTGCTTCCTCTTGTAAACAAAATAAACTAATGTGCGCAAATTGATCTGAAATCAGCCTCAAAATCCATTGCGGTGCGCACAGATGGCAGCCCCGTGTCCCCCTGTCAGTTTCAGCGCGCGTGGGGGTATAAACCTGGCTGAAACTCGCTGACCGACAAAATCATAAAATGCCAAAAAAGTGAAAATCACACGTGAAAACCATCAAGGATCATCAAAAACATTAGCAAGCGTCCATTAAGTTTGAAAAAACCTAAAAAAAATGTCACTCGTGTTTCCTCTTCTTCTTGATCAAATATCCCAAAATCTTTTGCTCCGGTTCTCTTTCCCAACTGCGCATTTACTTCTTAAAATGCACCTGTTATTTAAGAAAGAAACATATATTTCCCAAACGGTTATCTTCCTAATACTGTCCCGATAACAGTCCGTTCTTGCGCAAACACGAGATCTCCTGTGTCGAGGCAGCTCCGGCGTGCGTGCGTAAAAGTGATCTGGTGAAGGCAGACGTGCAGCCTGTCCGATGTCCTCCTGCAAACTCTGCGTCTCTCCGCTGGAACACGCTCCTCTATACCGCTTCTCTCTCTCTCCCTCACGTGCAGTCTCTCTCTCCGTCAGTGCGCTCCTTCCCCTCCGCTCTCCGCCGGGTTTGTGGCAGCGCGCAGGACTGCTCACTCAATCCCCTGTCTCGGTGTGCGTGCACGAAGTTCGCGCGAGCCTGTATCGGATTACAGTAGGCACCTCGGCCCGCCTCCATATAGCCCCTCACTGATTAAAGAGCAGTTTCATCTCCCTCTCACTCCCCCGTTCTCTACCTCTCCTTTTGCCTCACCTTCCAATATTTCTACCGTTTTTGATTAATTTATACCGAATGTCTCCTTTCTCCCATTCCCCCCACCTATTTTCCTTTCTCTCTCTCTAGATAACTCTTTTATTTCCTCTCTATTTTCTTCCTCCACCTTTCTATGTATTAAATAGAAGGAGGTGGAAAAAAAGAGAAAAGCAGAACACAGGGACAGCAGAGACCCACAGCACAGCTTTACGAGCTTTGTAGTAGGGCTGGGTGTTTTAAAGGGAACCTGCTGCATGGTTTACAAGCACTAGGATGGAAACATCGAACATGAGCATGTATAAACTAATCAGAAGGGAGAGGAATCTGATAGTACATTACCAAACATGCTTGGCTAATAGACTTTGATTTGCTATAAAGATTAACAACATAATGTTTTCAGTGAAAAACACAGATTGACTTACCATGCAGGGCAGCCATTGTGCAATAATAAACCCCATCTCTCTCTCTCTCTCTCTCTCTCTCTCTCTCTCTCTCTCTCTCTCTCTCTCTCTCTCTCTCTCGCAGTTTAACACAGGGAGGCTGTCAGTTGGAAGTGTGTTTTAGGGCCTGTAGCGACACCAAAGCTTTAGCGGTCTGCAAACCTAACCAAACCTTGGCTCTGGCGCTGCCTTCCCAGGACACACCCTGCAAACATTCACACACAGATGCACAAACATTAGTGAACATCATGTTGCGCACCGATTTATCTCATGGGAAGTTAAATCCCTCTGAAACCACTTTATCTTTGAGGACAAGAAAAAGACACGATTGCAGATCCTTTTTGTTTTTTTAACATCATCTGTCCTTTATTTATAGCCGATTTACTGGTACATGTTTTTCCGAGAACAAGCGATCTTCAACGCTGAGATGTGATTACATACTCCAGTAATCACTCATGTCTTGACTGCTGAAATTGTCATATCTCACTTCCCGATCAGTTTGACTTTTATTGTCACAGGCCTACAATTAGCAGCAGGCAGGTGAATCACTTGTCTCAGTGACATGTGACACACACGCAGGCGCAGATACACACCATCAAGCCGTCACTCAGATGTTTCAACATCTCTGGAGGTCTCAAGGTATTAAGTTCTTTTTCCGTGACAGGAGAGAGACAGTAACAGTCACCCTGCTCATGCCTGAGGTCCCTGTCATCGTACGACCTCTGTAACCTGCGCCTCTTACCCATCTAGCTCCCCTCGTCCTGCGTCTTTCCACTGAAACTAAACCCAGCCCGGCCAACTGGGGTCTGTCAAGTGATGAGAGCACTGAGCAATCACACGCTGATATCAATCTAACATTCTTGAGCTGTTAGAAATCTCTTATTTTGACCAATAGAGATCAGAAGGATGCACTCGTAGTCTCGTAGCGTAGAATCTCTTTAATCTTGACTTTTTCACTCATGAAATATAAAATGAAACACTCTTTCTTGACATAAGTTTTGGCAGTGGTGTTTAAAGGTTAATGGGTCCACCTTATATTCATTTGCAGAAAGGCAATCAGTTCTAAAATTGGAGTGAAATAATGAAAATGGCATTATATTGATGTTTATGTTCTTGTATCTTAGAGATCTTTTACAAGCCTTACAAGTCTTTTGGGTTGGTCCAAATCAGAGGGAAATTAATATTTTTCATTAGTTTTCTATTAAGTCTGGTTCAGTTTCACAAAACACTAGTTCATTAATTAAAGAAATTATTAACTAAGAAAGAGTTTACAAACTTGAGAGCTTCTACTTTGATCAAAATGCAATAAATGTCAACTTTCTTTTCTGATCAACTGCACTGTAGGAATCCTGCTCCGGTTCATTAAATATGATTTATTATACATCACCATTTTTGTGCACGTAACTACTGTAGCATATACGGTGTGTTCTCTTTTGCCCAGCAATTAGTTGGTCTTCGGCAGAATTACACGTCAGTCCCCGTTCACTCACGTTAACCTGTCGTTTACCATTGTCTATCTCAAGTATTGCACATGCAGCCAGCCCATAATCCCTGCATTTCTGTTCACTTGAACTGCACTTGGTGAAGCTTGGAAAAGGAACAAGACCACCTCTTGTAAGACTTTCAGACCAGTAGTTTGGTCCGGACCAGAGTAGGATAACTGTGATCCTAACAAACCGCAACAGATTTTGATAAAACAGAAGAAAACACATTTGATTTAGCCTTTAACATCCAAAATATGACATTGGGCCTTTGTTCAGAAAGAGTCAACAATAACCCTAACGAATCATCCTAATTCACAGCAACTCAACACATGGACCCAAGCCTTCTGGACTTCACGCATTCCTGTGTATAACTTGCAACAGTATGTTGTGAAATGAGGATATGTTAATCCATGACACCTTTTCTGCTTGGCAAGCAGTGGACTGGGTTTCACAGAAGTTAACACTGACATCATCAAGTATCTATTTTAGGGAAATGGACAGAAATGCAGCTCATACACATTTGGAGTGTATGTCACTCACTGAAACTAGAACTGATTTCCAGGGTCATAATATGTTAGGTGAATTTGTAAGGCTGTGTTTATGAGATGCCACTCAATTATTTTGACCTGGCAAGAAAGTGCCAGATGATGCTGATATTCTACTTAAATGTTGTATAGTCATGTCTTAATCGAAAGCTTTCTACCAACTGCTAGATCTTTAACAGTTTGCAATTATTAAGCCTAACCAGACTCTACTATAATCAGTCATGGAATGGGAGGAAGTAATGCATTCATATGAGAGTAAGTTGCAATAGAGCTGTGAGACCAGCAGAGGGTAAGGGGATCCTCGCTCTGTGTCAGGGGGAGAGCACGTCTGCTGCCTGTCGACAGGCACTACTGGCCCTGTCCTCACCTCGCCAACACATCGCATCCTCCATTGCTCTCTCTGTTCCGCTGATTTGATGAATGATCTCATGCACTCTTCATGTATCTTCATTACCCTGCATTTTAGGTTGTTTTTTTGTCTATCCCCACTGTGTTCCGTCATTCTTTCAACTCTGTTTATTTCTTAGTTTTCAATCTTTGTTCTCTCTTATGTATTCTGAGGTTTTTTATACCCATTTTGTCGCCTTATGTCTTTGATTGTATTTCATCTTCTCCTTCCTTTCCTCTCCCTTCCTCTCTTCTCTCCACACATTGCCACCCTCTACTTCTTCTCCCCCTTTTTTCTGTCCCTCCGGGGGCCAAGCAGGATTCGTTTTCAGCAGTTAAACGATGCAGACCAACTGCCCTGAGACTTGAGACCCCACACGCTTGAAGTTGTTTTTCTTTTTCTTGAAGAAGAAATCAGCAATATCAGTGTTTTTGTAAAGGGCCCCCCAAAATCAATCTCTTCTAAAGTCCTTTGAAAAATAAGGTCAGCCCCAGTTGTTGGAGACAAACCACAAACCAGTAAAAGCCTCTAGTTTGACCTAATTAGAAAACATTGCTTTGACACTGAATGACAACTTAAAAACTACTGTAATAACTTGAAAATGAACCTCAAATCTAAGATCCAGTAAAAATACATATTGAAATTAACTTCAAATATTGAAATCTTTGCTATTTGCAGGAAGTCACTCCTTCATCTTGTCAGAACATCAGTTTCTAGGGATTCCTGTATATTATTTTAACCAAAATAAAATGGAACAACGGCTAGGCAGACAACTAGGGACACAATTAAAATTACTGAAAACCTGCATAGGAAATGTAAAATAATAATAACATTACCATATTTGCAAATTGTGCTGACCTCTACAAACATCATTCTTGTATTTTATTAACCATTTTGAAATCTACTACTGAACTGTGTAACAATAACAATATACCTGCTGCGCACTTTTGTTTGGATGTTTAAAATCGGCTAGTAATTCAAAAATAATTCACGAAATGTAAAACGATTTCTCCAGATCCTCCTGATTACCACTTTAGCAGCTCCATCCCTCCATCCCTCTCTGAGGTTAATGGCACATGGAGAATGTGGTGATCTCAGAGGGGCCGGCAGCCCTTCATCCATCAACCTCTCCTCACTTCTGCACATGTGTGCCTCCAAATAAATGTTTGTGCATGCGTCAGAGTTAAAAGATGTCTGTCTGAGTGCGGATATTGAAGCTGTCCTTGTTTTTTAAATTTTTTTTACCTGCAACCTGTTGGCACCTCCAGACTCCAGGGATGTCTCTCCAGCAACCGTATTTTTCCAGGTTTTCACCACTGTCCAATTTCCTGTTCTCCAGCTCCTTGTTCCGGTTTCCTCTTCGAATGTCATCATTTTAAAGAAAATGCAGAAACAGAGAAATCTAATCATGGAAAAATTAATATTCTACATGATTGTAACCCCACTGTACAGATACAAAATAAAATCAATGACACGTTCCCACTTCACATGACCCTCAGCTATAAAAGTGTCGGCATGAACAGACACATTCATGCACAGAGAGTAAATATTTATGTGTGCACACATCACCACTGGACCGACCGTATTTATCAGTGGCGCTGCAGATATTTCATCTACGGTATGGGTACACTAGCACTGAAAACACTCAGTAATGCTAACACACAAACACACATAACAGCACACACACTCCCTGTGGCCTCATCAATAAGCCATATTACTGAGCAGGTCTTACGGGAAGCCACAGTAAATTAGTGTGTCAACAGTTAACATGGGCTTCACTGACAAATTCATTTACGGCTGGAGCAGAGCTGAGACACTGACACACACACACACACACACACACACGGCAGAGTACATATATAGATACACAGATTCAAGAAGATTTACACATGCAGAGATGCACTCTAGCACAGCCACATATATGAACATGTAATGAGAGGAACACATAAAGCTGCCAACATGCATATAAGGATGGATTACTGAAAAGGCCTACCACGCACAGGTCCAGAGGCCCAGTGTGTCAGGGGGTTTTCCCCTGGCCCAACGTATGAATGTCACATTAAGACACACAAATGACTATGAAGGGACCCAAAAAAAATATATAAAAAAGAGATACGAATAAACCACAAGAGACCACCAACAACTATAAAATTAGCACACAAAGCAACTAAAATGAGATGCAAACTGACTATAAAGACACGCAAAATGACTACAATAGCAAGTACAATGGGACACCAAATCTACAAAACATAAACAAAATTACTCAAAGAGACTCCCAACGACTATAGAAATTGCCAAAACAACAAGAAAGGTATACAAAGCAACTAAAATGGTACGCAAAAAGACAAAGAGACTGAAAGAAGACTCCAAAGAGACACAACAAGACTACAAAGAGATGGAAAACAACTCCAAAGAGATAAAACGACTAAAAGTGGCTCGAAACAACAACAAAAAGAGAGTAAACAACCCTGTAGTCTGCATGTCGTGCCCCTATGTAACAGAGGTGTTGGGGCCTCTTGCATGTATGCCTAGAAGCCCCTTTTCTCATAATGTCAATGCATATACGATCCATCCACATGTTAAACGAATGTATCTGAGTAAAGACTATGCGTACAGCTGAGTGCTTTATGCGTATACGTGTGCATGAGTGTGTCGACAGTGCGTCTTTCATACGATGTCCATGTGCATTTCTGTGTGGGAGCACAACTAAGTGGTGATAATCACAGCACAGCCTGTAGAGACTGCAGGGAGTCCACTCAGCTATTAGCAAGGACACAGAGGTGCTAGAGAGAGACAAATATATACAAAGCCACACACTGACACTGACACACACACACACACACACACACACACACACACACACACACACACACACACACACACACACACACACACACACACACACACTAACAAGCACAGGCTCACTGATACACAGACACATACAACGAGCTGCGTCCAGGGATCGCAGCGGGCTGTCAGAGCCAAGCAGAGTTGGTGAAAAATGTCTGTTCTTTCTAATAACCCGCTATCTTATCTGTGTATCTTCTGTATGTCTCTTTTTCAATTTCGTTTTTGGTATCATTGAACTATCTTTTCCCCTCGCCTTCCTCCTTATTTCCCGCTCTTTAATACTTTCTTTCTGCATTTTCTTCCTCTTCCTCTTTCATCCCGTGCCATTATCATGTCTCCCCTCGGTCTGACTTTCTCATTTACGGCTCCCTCTCCTACTGTATTTCCTCCTCTCTGATTCTGCTCTCTCTTCCTCTCTGTGTGGCTGTAGATAAGGATGTCCTCTCTGGGTGTTTGACTCTGCTGGTAGAGCAGCAGTAGCAGCAGTTAGGAGCTTTAGTGTTCCTCAGTGGGAAATGACAGGTACTGCAAAGATGTCAAACCGACTTTGTAACTCCTCGTCAGAGTCTTGTAATTGAAATGCTACTTCTTTAGGTGTTGGTATCAAAGTCACATCAAAGTCTGTATTAAACAATGTGAAATCAAACGCAGGCCCATGAGTGTTATTTATTTTTAAGATTAGTATTTAATGGACCCTCTCAAAGCCATTGTTTGACACATTATAAATGACATTCCCTTCAGCAGAAGATTATAAGTCTATTTGATGAAACGCCATTGAGTTCTAAGAGTTGTAGTTGAAATGTAATCAACTTGTGTCTATTAACAAATACATATAATGTTTTATAACATGGCTTGGTTGAATACTCAATTCTGACTGGTCAATTTGGACCTCTCAGAGGTTGTTAATACTCGCTAACACACTGTTGCCATGGCGAACAGAACGTTGATCATGGATCCGGACGAGAAGGGTTGCACAATATCTATAACATACAAACTACTTTCATTGATGTTACCTAGATGATCATTTTCAGTTACGGTGAACACTTTGTCCGGATGATAATGTTGTATAAATGCATACAAATATAAAGGTCTTTAGATATTTTGAAAAAAGACAATCTGTTCAAACTGCGTTTAAGGTGGTGAAAAGCTTCATCCAATTGTCAAAAAGTCCCAACACTTTTGTAACGTTCCAACGGTCAGTAAAGCCCCATTTCGTTTGTGATGTTCCAGGTGTGCAGAGGTGTGAACATGTACAGAGTTTTAAGTCACCCTCAACTTTCCTCATATTTCTTCAACTGTTGTTTCCAACGTGAACTACTGAACCGCACCGATCGCCTCTGTGTTGGCTGCAATTAGAGGCGTTGTGTTTCCAAACAAGAGGTGGAAGTGGGATCAAGTTGTGAACTACAACTGGGGCCGATAAGAGCAGACACTTTGGCTCTCTCTCTATCACCACTCAATCTTTTTTACACACTGGGAAATGCAGCTATACACCTGTAAATGCAATATTATATTTTCTGCAGCCTAATCCTTGATCTTTTGTCCACCTTTTGTCCAACCATGAAGGTCAGTTAATCTAAGAGAGTGTATCCACTTTGACTATTTCAACATGGTGTACGATGCATACTCAGACCTTTCTCTCTTTGACCAACACGTTCTCACTCCCAACCCGTCACATGTTGATGGACGGTCAGGGCCCCTCCCCGTCACTCTATTACGTACAGGGTACCCCTTGAGAGTCAGTTTTCAACGGGCAGGGCGTCCCATGGACTTGCATAGAGCTCCCTGAACGCTGGTAATAGACGAGTTGGGATCGCCGGCGAAATGCTCTCCGCAGATCCATTCTCACAGCGTTTATCAACCTTTTTCTTACTCAATATCAAGCCACACTTATTGTTCTTTATTTTAATTGAATAATGTAGGACTTTTGTTGCCGTCAGTTATGGGGAGAGTAGGGGCTCAGAATACTGAAATCTGTATTGTTTCATCGTTCTTTCCTTCTAATTTTGTATTCTTTTCTAAACCACACACTGTTATTTACTCAACAATAACACATAATTATCCTTGTGTTTATTTATTTGTTTGATTAATAAACACAAGTTGGAGTCCGTCAGAACCGAGGTTCGGAGCAGCTCATAGTAGTTGCTTTAGAGAATATTACACCCGGAAGTAAGTATTCTCTACGCTTCGCTTGACAAACCCCGTGATAGTCCTCAAGCTCTGTGATTGGATGTTTGAGTGTGCGCCGAGGGTTACGCCGAGCGTCGAACAACACTTTGAAATGGGATGGAACCACGGCAGACTGTCCAAAACTGGACATCTAGTCCCCCCCTCCCCCACC
>NW_011334848.1:0-6289 GCF_000735185.1 Notothenia coriiceps
CACAGCTGTTTTCTGCCTGAACAATATTCTGTCTGTAACACTACCGTGCCTTTTTTTAATTAAAGTATCCCATTTGAATCTTCTCAGAGACTCCATTTAGTCTCATTTTAAAGCTTCTCTCCTGGACGCGAGAATAACGAACATATTTAACACAAGTCAGTGTAAGTGCATGATACATGTCTCTAAACTAAGATGGACGACAGAAAGCCACATGGACCAAGTCACCCATCTATATCTTGCCAATCCTTTTATGGAAAGCGTCCCCTGCAGGTATAAAAAATGTGGTGACATCAAGTAACAACTAAGGAATCATATAATTCATAAATTATCAAAGTATTGATTGTATATTTGCAGGAAATCATAGTTAACCACCTGTTCACTACAGTGGACGTCATGCATCACTGGCTATATTTCAACTACAATTCGTGCTGGTACTGCTGCTGTTGTTCCCAGGGCCGTCCCTCCCTACAGGCAGATCATGCAGACTGTGTGGGGCCTCACCTTGTGGAGGGGGCCACACCTTGCGGAGGGGGGCCTCATCTGAGGCCATGCGCTTATGTGGCGCAATTAGGGTGGTGCGGCACGGTTTCGCCGCTGCGAGGCTCCACTAGCACTCATCAAATAACTGTGCGTGGGGCCTCAAATTGGCCCCTGGCCCTGCTTATTCTTGAAAATACTTCATCTGCAATATCCTTTTGGGCCGTAAATCAATATAGCCTACTTATGTTATTATAATGTAATTTTAAGTTTGCACCTCTTTATTTTTCATTTTTTCAAAATGTACATCATCTCTTCAGTTCAAACCCTGAACGCATACTGTCCACCTGAGTGGACATATAAAAATCTATTTGAAAAAACTAGATTAAAAAAAAATAAAGTTCAAATCTTGTTTTTCATGCCCCAAGAGCAATAATAACACTTGGTAAAAAAATCCTGACTGAGGTTTTCATAATTCATGCATGAAAGGGTTTAAATATAAGATCTAAGTTTTTAGGATTTAAGTGAAAGAGTAAGAACTAAAATGTATAGGTGAAGAGGCACAACGTGTCTACGTCAATGCACTCTTATTAGATTATTTAATTGTATCACTATAAACTTTATCAAAAAGGAAGGTCTTATGCGCACTCTTAAAAATGGGTATAGGGTGTCAGCCGCCCGAACACAAACTGGAAGCTGATTCCACAAATGGGGAGCTTGATAAGAAAAGAAAAACATTAGCATGTAAGCATGTCACAGTAGAGACACAGAATACATATATATACACCTGAAAATGAGCATAATATGTCCTCTTTAAGACTTTGATAGTTTTATTTCCTAAAAATGTGTTTGGTTGTACTCAGCTCTATTTTGTGTCATTTCTGGTTCACAAGATGGCGTTGGCCAAACCCCAGGCTCAAGGTTTCAAAATGGGAATCCACAAACAAATGGGCTGATATTTATATACATATATATATATATATTTTTAAATAAAAACCAACAGTGGGCTTGTTTTCTAACATACGTTTGGGAAAATAAAACTCCTTGTTAAGGGTAAGGAAAGATCATGGTCAGTGAAACATATTCTTCCTGATTAAAATAACCCATTGTTGTTGTGAACACAGTCTCTAGTGTTGGCGTTGAAACCTTTAAACATCCAAAAGGCGACCCTGACCTCCTAGGGAGGTTTTTGTAGTTAAAATACTATCTCTATATTAAATTCTACTTCTGTTTTTTGTACAGAGAGAGGACAATCACTATTCACAAACTCCATAACATCATACTGTAGGTCATGTCAAGCAATTATGTTGTTTTTCTGCTGAGGACATTGAAAAAAACATTGCACAACTCCGTACTCTGGGTCACAACATGCGACAAAAATACATCACAGAAAAACAGTGCTGGTGCTCCCGCTGCTGCCTCTGTGGCTGATTACTCACTTTATGCAGCTTTGTACCACATCATGCTGTTCGGGTGTAGTTTGGCCCTCAGCTCCTGACAACAGAGCGAAGGCAGGTGAGAGAGTTCATTAGAGCAGCAAGCTGGGGTCCACAACAAGCAGCCTCTTCACAAGGAATAGCAGAGCTTAGCCTTGAGCTGTGACCTCTCCCATCCAACATGCAGAGATAATACGGCAGCGCAGAAACTCAAGGCAAACAGCGTTCGCACTGAGACTAGCGCTTCATCTGAGGCAGAAAGTTTAACAAGTAGCATGAAACAACCTTGCCTCGCAGCACAGTGCCCCCAAACCTACTTCTTCCCAAACTCCCCCACAAATCCCTGTGCCTTTCACATATTTTTTATTTTATTTATGAATATTTAGAAAGGTTAAAGCTTCACAAGTTTGGAAATTGTTGAGAGAGAATCCAAGATTTAAGGTCAAGGTTAGGGGTGCAATGAAGTCAGAAAATAAAATCTCGGCACATATATTTTACACTTTTTGCATGCTGATGATTATCGCCCTCCAACAACCCTTCAGAGAGCAACAAATGAACTCAATTTCTCCTTTATGTGGGCACAGAAAACAAGCGTCTACAGGTGTAGAACACAACCAAGCCACATTATCATACCACCAATATTAAACCTAGAAACTGGAAATCTGTGAACAATTAAACAGAATTGATTTATGCACTGCATCGGGATAACTTAAATGTGTTTCCATTGTGAGTTATTTTGCCAATAGAATGAATTGGATACAAACGTTATTTTGTAATCCCGTAGAAAAGTTAAATTGGATTTTCTCAAAGTCAATTTGATAAAATATAATTAAAGAGGCTGGGAAAAGCCAGAAAATATTTAAACTTTTACAACCAGGAGATGTTCCTTGTGGGTTGTGCATGGGATTTGCACGTTGATGTTTTCACTCCGTCCATTCATCCAACACTCTTTTTCAAAAGCAGAAGTCTCGACTAATGTGAAAAAGAAGGATTACTCAGAAATATTAAATTCATTTCACAAGCAGTTCTCTTGGGTGAAAGGCATGACGGGTCCACAAATGGAGTTTCACTGGTTATTTGTAAGGCAATTTTTCAAAAATGCTCTAACACTCTGCTGAGAAAAGCAACAGCATATCACCAAACAATTAGGAAGCTCTTCTCAAAGCCGGGGGTTGACTTGCCGTTAAAAATACATAGCTTTTTGGTTTATGTAATCAAGTGAGAACAAGCAGGGGTTTGCCTCCCACTGGGACACACAAGCTAAACATGTTTGCATTCTTACTGAGTCTTGAGATGAGGGTCCATTAAATAAAATGTGTTTGCTTCTCTCTCAGATTATGTGTCTTGCCTTTAACAACACAGCCGGCTGTTACTAGTTACGGCTAAAGCCTTGGGAGTCTGACTCACCCAAGTCTTCTTCCTGTCCTTGTTCTACTTGTCTGCCTCCACCAAATGGGTAATGGATTCTGAGCGAAATAACAGCCAGGAAAACCAGCCAACCAATCAAAATGTTCTCCAACAGTTCATCCACTCTCCTCTGATGACAGAAGAAGCAATTGAGCTCAAGTATGAGGGATCAAGGTGGATGCCTCCTCTTTCTACTGCTGCTTCCTTCAAACCAAGTAGTCTGAGTGTTACTTATTGTTAGTGTTATACATGTCAAGATTAGCAAAACCCTTAGACAATCTGATTGCACTTTCTTATAAGACATCTTGATTATGCATAAATTCAAGAAATAATTTTGTAGGCTATTACTTTTTGTTTTAGCAATTGTGCACAGAGATGGAAGAAGTATTACGATTAATTAATTAAATTAAAGAGCAATACTACACTTTAAAAATACTCAGTTACAAGTAAAAGTATGGTCATCAAATATACTTTAAGTAAAAAAGTACTCATTATGTAGAATGTCCCATTTGAGCACCACAGCCTTAACTTGACTTCTTCTATAGTCATTGCCATGAAAACTTTGCTCCAAAGATTGTCTCCAGGTAACTTGAAACATAATACTTAGAATGTCATCTTTGCAACAGGGGAACACGTTTAAAACCTTATTTGAAACACTCAACTGCAAGTATGTTACTGCCACTTCTTATAATAGCCTCACTGCACTCTGTTCAAGTTGCCAGTTTGTCACAGGGCTGATGGATAGACAGCCATTCACACTCACAGTCCAGTACCCCGAATACAGCCATAATGGATGATATTGCATGTCTCGATTTAAATCCAATGCCGTCTAGTGGCGTTAATGTAAGTGGTGCATTAAGGACGGCAACGTTTTACCCATTAACTTTAATCGTGTTTTGGCCGCTAGTAAATCAATAGTTCCATGGAGACCATAAAGTAAACATTAAACATTAATACAATGATGACTGTAATGTTATAGCTATATGTACCACTTTCCTGGCTTGTGTGAAACAGCCTATATTTATGTAATTTGAATTTTCTTTGATTTCCTGATATTATGTCCTTGATTTCTTTATAGATTTCCGCATATTTATTGTTTGTAGCCTAACCAGGGATAAGAAGAAAACCGCATGGGTTGCACTTTATTTAAATGTCAAATGCCTACATTTAATGTCTCTGCCAAATACAAAAATAAATTAATAAATGCTTCGGTCAAAAAAGTACGAGAATGGCAACATTTGTTGGCAAGGATTGACTCACCAGACAATCTCAGGTTCATGTCAGGGTGAAGTGATATGTGAACAGGGTAAGAGAAACAGGAGAGTTTACACAAACATGGAGAAGGATGCAAGGAAAGATGCATATTACTGGAGACAGGTACTTCAGCGCATTGTCAACAGTACAATCAATCTCCCCACTTGTAACATAGAAGAGATAAGGAGATTCCAGGACAGCCAAAACAGAGGAAACATATAGGTATACTAGAACTCTTAAAGTGCACTCACACCGGACGCGAAGGTAAAATTTGCATCGCTTTACTCGCGCAACTTTGAACATGGCAGCATTTGTGTTTACTAGCGTCATCCAGACGCGCTGGCGAGGAGGCAGGGCTTATCTCCATGTTGATAACAATAACAATAATGATATATTTTGCCGTGATAACTAAATACTGAAACCCTTGAATTAATTATTTTGCAAGTGTGCTTACAGTTTCAAAATAAAAGACCTTTGAAGTCTCATATATGAGCTATCATCCCTGTCCCCAAAGGTCTTTTATTTTGAAACTGTACATCAGAATGTCCTGATTTTTTCTGAGTGACTACATGGGGTGTCCTGCTATCACCCTGGAGTGAGATGGATCTATGATACTGGACATTTTTTCTTTTATTCTGATCTAAAAACAGGGATGATAGCTCATATATGAGACTTCAAAGGTCTTTTATTTTGAAACTGAACATCAGAATGTCCTGATTTTTTATGAGTGACTACATGGGGTGTCCTGCTATCACCCTGGAGTGAGATGGATCTATGATACTGGACAGTTTTTGTTTTATTCTCATCTAAAAACAGGGATGATTGCTCATACAATAGAGATTTCAAAGGTCTTTTATTTTGAAACTGTACATCAGAATGTCCTGATTTTTTCTGAGTGACTAGATGGGGTTTCCTGCTATCACCTGGAGTGAAATGAGTCTTTGATACTGGACAGTTTTTGTTTTATTCTCATCTAAACACAGAGGGAGGATTTTTTTTGACTCTACCGTAATGCATAGGATCAGTGGCGGCCGCAATATCACGTGAGGGCTGGCTTGACTAGGTTTTTCCGAGTGGAGGCTGGTTTGACCGCAGTCTAAACTAGAGAGAGAATCGCTGTCAAGGGGGCTACAACTACAACAAGATGAACATATTTGACCGTGATTTAATTGTAATACAAGTTTCAAAATGATGCCGAAGTAACAACATACTGATACCGAATAGTAAAAACCATGAATTAAGGCTTTGACAAGTCTGCAGGCAGACGGCAGGCGAAAAACCTTTTAAAATGCGTGTTTTCTAATGGAGATTTGGCTAAGCTAACGTTGTAAATGCTCCGACCGTCCACACTCACAACAACGGCCTATACAGACATAAATAAACCAGCGACTGTATTCGCCATGACACAGACAGTATGTGGTTTGTACTTGTTTAACTTTTGTCTAGTTTCTGAACAGATATGAAGAGCTGTGAGCTGAGTGCTAAGAGCTAACAGCTGTGTTGTTTTTCTGGGGAGCTCATTGAAGATGACGTCACGGCTCCCCCTACACTGCGTTACTATAGATACTACCCCAGTTCCTCACGAGTCTAAAAAACAACTCACGTCAACGCACGTAAGCAACGTGGGCGCCGAGTGAGCGCCCTCGTGACCAAAATATTTGACGGCGCTGATTGGCTGAAATTATGTTTCGGCGGCACAGTTTACTATTGAGACT
>NW_011334849.1:0-4816 GCF_000735185.1 Notothenia coriiceps
ACTGTCTGCTTTCTGCACTGACCTCAGCAGCTGTTCTCACTGTAAACATCGCCTCACAATGAAAGCATAACCTAACATCCAGGGGAGATGTGATTAGTGAGTAAACAAACAAACAAACGGTAAAGGGCAGAAAGTCTGATGCACATTTGATCATCTTGAATAACTTATAATCACAACGGGAACAGTTTGCAGAGCTGTGCTTTGTTGACATCCAGCCATGCGTCACGCCTCTTTTAAACATCACTGTTGGCTGAAATCGTCTCCGGAGAATACTTCAGTGTACCCTCGGTTATAGCTCCTCCAGAAACAACCCTCTCTCCTCTAAATCAGTGTATCCTCGGTCACGGCTCCTTCAGACAGCCTCCTCGATAATCGATCCTCGACGAGCCTTTAGAGAAATTAGTTTTCCTTCCAGATGGCGCGCCGACATCCGTTTCCGGGTTGCTGAGGACCTGGGAGTCTGGGACGCGAAATTAGAGAAATGACAAACGGCTCATTTCCGAGGACTCGCGCGCGACTGCTTGACGCCGGGACGACCGGCTTCCCTCCCCGACAGGCGCACGGACGCGAGGGCCCGCTCATCACTGCGCGCACAAGTGCGACCGCAGTTTTAATGTGTATTATATTTTGTATTTATTTTAGTGAATATTCACAGTTTGATAATAATTAAAAACCCAAAACTAATAGTTGATGTTTTGTGAGTACTAGTACAGTACAGTTCAAATACAGATTATTTCAGTTCATCGAAATGCTGCACCTTCATTTGTATTTTATTATATTTTGTATTTATTTGAGTGAATACATTATTCACAGTTTAATAATAATAATTAAAAAATATATATATATATTTTAGGTTTTGTGATAATTTTTTCTGCTGTACCGAAAACGTACCAAACCGTGACCTAAAAACCGAGGTACGTATTGAACCGAAATGTTTGTGAACGGTTACAGCTCTATAAGAGACTGATTATAGCTAACTAGTATTGTCACAGTAAAACATTTTTAAAGTAACTCTTCGAATGTTGGTTATAGGATAGCTTGCATATAAACAGCATGCAGTGATGTGTGGTTTCAAACGCTATCCCCTGTTTAAGGTCGAGTTTGGATCTGTGGCAGGAACATGCATGGAATGTTTTGCTCATGGTTATTAGCACAAAGCTAAACCAGATAGCGAGTTGAGAGAAGATAACAGATAAAGGTGAATTTAGAGACATCATGTAGTAGAGGAAGCATTTGGGATACATTTGTATTACAAATGCAACTTAATCTATTTTTCTTCTCTTCTTATCAGCAGATCAAAACTGGTTATTACAGTTATAATTAGTTTATAATTGTATGTATAATATTTTTCAATGCAGAGAGCAACGTTTTTTTTCATTTGTTATAGTGACAGTTCAAAGATTATTAGGAAAACAAATTCTATTCTTCTCCCACATATATTTTCAAAATGTGGCAACTATGTTAAACAATATTGCCCAACAAAAATATTAAGGCGTACATTTGTGTACACCAACCTAAATAATTTGCACAGTTTTAGTCATTTGTGCAAACTGAATCTTACTAATTCAATAGCTTCTTTTATTAAGCCTAATAACTCTCATACAGTCCCTTAAAATGCCTGCAGTAAAATATGTCTTTCGACTGACAATAACCTCAACAAGTGCCTGGTCTGGAGCTTACAATCCCTGGTGTCGACAACAAAAGATACACATACATTAATAATAATGATTATAACATCACAAACTATGGCCTCGTGTTATCCAGCTCCAATCAATAGGATCATGTTTAAGCCATGTCTGATTGTGTAGAAGTCTACATGAGCCAACTTCCCCCTTGATTTCTTAGCTCAGTAAACCGTTTTCTAATGACTTTATGCTCTTCATTTATGGTCTTAATTGCTGCTTTAGAGTCTTCTTCAATACATAATACTATAATTTGGTAAATGATGATGCTATTTAGAGTCAAATAGATGACAAAGCAACTTATGCTTTAAAGTGGGGCTACCTTGGGAGAAGGTCACCTTGTGTAGAACTCAAATCCTTTTTACAGTGTGTATAGCCCTTGAACTGAATTGTAACATATTGCTCATATAAAAATGTCTTGTTTAGTGTTCATTTGTACTTTGTGTCACGTCTCGTTACAATTCAATTCCAGATAAACGCCTGTGTTTCCAGAGAATCATGCTTGGTGTAGGGCAGGCTGTGATGATGATGTTTCCTCTACCACTAGCGTGATTTTGTAATAAATTATGTGGTCAGATATTATGTGTTTGAATGCCTCCAACTTAATGAAATAATGCTTTTGTATTCATTTTGAATATAAGGCTGTAAATCAACTGCTTTCTGGCCTTAACCAACAAGAAGACTGTCTTTTGACATTACCCAGAGCCACGGTTTCTACTTCAGTGACATTCACACAACTGTGTTTTTACATCATCTTTGGGAAGAGGAATACAAACCAAACAGGTTTTAACCACGTTCGGTAGGTTGAGCGCAATGAGACATGTCACGCATTTCTAAATGGAAATAAAAGTCATAGATTGGAATTCAGCGTTGTAAGATTGTCATCTTCTCAAATTAAGCAAGATGGTTTGCATTCAATATGTATTGGATTGCTTGGTTGACCTCTGGAATCCTTGTTGCTACATACGTATGTAGCAGATAAAGAGAGCGTATAAAGCAGGTGCATACAATACTACAGCAGGCAATGTTGTTACTCTTTGGAGATGTTTATGCAAACTTACTTAAAGGTGGGGTATGTAATTTATTTCAGAAACACTTTTTGTTATATTCCATGGAATGCTCTTAACATCCCGATAGCAATGAATATATTAAATGCTTTGACAATAAATACATTAAAAAGATTAATCTGTGGAAGCCGTATTACTTTAAAAAGCACGATCAATCATCTGAGCCGGCCCGGCTAAAATAACTGGATGGCCTACCTGCCTGTCAGCCTTCCATCTGTGCACAAACTTATCTCGTGCCCTCATTGGTCATGTGCGCGTTCATGTGTGTTGGAGGAGGGGCTCTGTAAGGAAGTGGCTGATTTTTTCCGGTTGTGTATTTTCAAAATCTAGCGCACTCGAGCTGGTTTTTCCAAAATGACCTACCCCACCTTTAAGGAAAGATGACTTGAAGAATTCCTTAATATTTTCTCCATAAGGACATAAAAGTAGAGTGTGCGGTTTTGTATGTAAACTGATTCCTTGAGATTGGTTCCATATCTAAAAAAAAATAAGCAACATTCCCAAGGACAAGTACACTCTTCACTGTTGGCCCTCATATTTCTATGAACAAAATGTAGGTACTGTTGCTTAAAAGCATTGAGTTTGCATAACCTTAGCAGAATTATTATTTTGTGCCATTATAAAATGACTATTTCCGCTAATTTCTCTTTGAATAAACTGAGTTCAATAGGCTTACATTTTTGCGTCCACATTTTTGCCTCAAGGTTTGTTTATTGACAAATAAAAAGACAGGGAATGTTCCTGTCACCATTTTCCCGGACGTACTTCACTGAAAGAGCTTCACTGAAAGAGTTTCACTGAAAAATGTTGTTTGGAAAAGCCAAATTATCTTTAGACAAAAACACCAACATTTCCACCCTAATTTTACGAATATGAATCAGATGACTTCAAGTTAAGTTCACAACAACATTTTCAGTTTTTAGTCATTTGTGCAAACTGAATCTTACTAATTAGTGCAAATGCTGTGCCACAGCATTTTACTATAGTACTTCAAATCTTTATTCTTCCCCTTATTATTAGTGTGAATGCTGTTTACAGCATTCCACTATAGTACTTCAAATATTTATTCTTCCCCTTATTATTAGTGTGAATGCTGTTTACAGCATTCCACTATAGTACTTCAAATATTTATTCTTCCCCTTATTTCAGCCAATACTTTGGTTCTCCATAACTTCAGCTTATTTTCAGCTACAGAAACCATTCAAATATTAAACTATTCAGCCTGTTCAGGAATCGATGGGAAACCTTCAACTTTTTAAAAATATTTTATACTTTTTGAAATATTCAGCTTTTAAACTCTTTTTTTAACATGGAAGTCAATGGGAAGAGCCTTCAAATCCTGTTTTCCTACACTTTGCGCCAAATGCTTCTCCTTCCACATAATTTCAGGTAGACACTTCATTCTAACTTTCAAATGATCACAAGACCTTCAGCTATTCAATTCCTATTCAGATTTTTGATATATTTTTGAGATATTGAATTTAGTTTTGGAGCTTGGTAGAGAGGCCTTTTTCCGATTTTAACATTAGAGTGGATGGGAGCAGCTCGTTAAGCCTAGAGTGCTTTGATCTCAAAACAGAGTGCAGGAGTGCTTGAAATTCTCCCCCAAAAATGTTTTAAACTTGCCGTAATTCCCAAACCCTAAGCTCCTCAGACATATCTTTTCATGAAAAACGTAGGAAAACCTATCCTAGGTTGGAAAAGAAAAAAAAATTAAGAAAAAAAATTAAACAAAATGCCTCTTGAGGGCATGAAGAGACAAAAGGTCCAGCTAGCTCCCAATTGAGTCCCATGTTAAATTGTTCCGGATCTTTCTTCAGAGCAGAGAGAACTACACTTTAAACAAACTGCCCCCATCTCCACATTTCAAACACAAAACCCCAAAAAACAACATATTTCAGTTCATTGGGGTTCCCTGATGCTCACGGTCTGGTCATTTTTTTTATAGGAGCCATAGTTTTTGAACAGATGGCAAAATTGTCAGATATACTCCTGAATGCATTCTTATGGGACTCAGTGCTGCAGTTGGTTGTCATGGTGTTACTGGGCAGATTGGGAGCCACACAC
>NW_011334851.1:0-3004 GCF_000735185.1 Notothenia coriiceps
AAATATTTCTAGCTGGGTATGTGCTGTTCTCACTGCAAAGGCTGGGCTTAGATGAATTACTTACATATTAAAGCACATGGTGAAACTGTCCATGATTTGTTTTGTGCCTCAGTGGGACAATTATTTGGATATCTGTCTTTCTACTTGAAGCCTTTGTGTTTGTGTTTTACATAGACAGCGTGTTACCAGGAGGAGAGGGAGGTGTTACTCAGGGGCGACCGATGCTGGATCACAGAGCTGCACTATGCCTTTCAGGATGACAACTACCTGGTGCGTATGAACATACATGATGTCAAGTATGTTGTACTTGTACTGCTAGCATATTCTGCTTTTAACAAAAATTCTGCTGCTATTTTCCAACACATCCACCCTGTCCTCCCTCAGTACCTGGTGATGGATTACTATGTAGGGGGGGACCTGCTGACTCTGCTCAGTAAGTTTGGAGACCGGATCCACGAGGACATGGCTCAGTTCTACCTGGCTGAGATGATCATGGCAATTGACTCCATCCACAGACTGGGATATGTACACAGGTACACTATTCTTCTCCTTAAACTAGGGACTATTTGTCGATGGGATCACACCAGCAGCTATGCCAAATTGGGCCACAGGGGCATCAAGTTGTTCCACACTTTTTCGCCCTTTCTGAGGCCACACCCATTTTTAGACTTGGTCCTAATCTTGATCTTAACTGCAAAACGGTTCATTTCTGTGACGCCAAATCAGGCCTGGGACTTTAAGACTACACACTAACATGTATGCACTCTATCCTGGGACTGTGACATGGAGGTAAATAATGTGATATCAATTAAATCTGACATTTAGAGATGACAATGGCCCGTTCTTCCCAATTTCTTACACAGAGACATCAAACCTGACAACATCCTGCTGACAGCGGATGGACACATACGACTAGGGGACTTTGGTTCCTGTCTAAGGCTCCTCGAGGATGGGATGGTGAGGGTTGACACTTTCTTAAAATTTTCACAAAAGATACCCTAGAGAGGGTAAAAGAATGACAAAAATCCAGCATATCATGTTAAAACATTTGTTCTTGTGAGTGAATTTTTAAAACAACAAAACAAATTGGAAATTCTGGCCATGACCTTATACATTTCTATTTAAAATCAATTGGCCTGCTTGTTTCATTTCAGGTTCACTCGTCACTAGCAGTAGGGACCCCTGACTATTTGTCTCCAGAGATTTTAAGGGCCGTAGAGGGGGCTGGAGGTTATGGTCCTGAATGTGACTGGTGGGCTGTGGGTATCTGTGCCTATGAGATGATGCTGGGGACCACACCCTTCTTTGCAGAGTCCATCTCGGAAACATACGCCAAGATCATCAACTTCCAGGTACATTGACACGCTGACAAAATTATTTCAGTTTTCATTATTTATAAATATTTATGTTTACTTTACCTATATATTGATTTTATGGCTTTGATGAAAACTTGATTATGATAGTCAAATAATGCATTCTATGAGTATTTCTCTAGCAGACCACTGGAGAACATTGCCTAGTTGCAGTTGTCTGAAAATAGCGTGACAAATTTGTTTTAGCCAAAGCAATAAAATAGTTTCTAATTATATAAAATCATTTTCAAATCAGCCTTTGGTTTTGATTCTTCAGTAAGTAGCCTGGTGATAAGAGGGGGACATTTACAGAAACTGGGTCATCATTTGGAAATGTACCTTTTCAGGATGATTCAAAACTGTATTTTTTAGAATACAGTTTGAAATACAGTAGAAAGCATTTTTAAGATTGTGTACTACACAACAGTACATTGGATTTGGAAGGAGCAGGCAAGAGTAAGACTTCCTTAAAACCCTTTTGCTTAGCAGTAGTTATACTACTAGTGGTATCAGAAGAAGTGATGTAATCAAAAGACATTTTGAAATGTGTCTTCCTCATCTTCATCCCCAGGAGTATTTCGAATTCCCTTCTTCTGGTCCTGAGATTTCAGACAAGGCTCGTTCCTTTATCACTGGGCTCATCTGTGAAAGGGAAGTCCGTCTGGGAAGGAAAGGCTTCAGTGACTTCAGGAGCAATCCCTTCTTCTGTGGACTGGACTGGGCTTCCCTGCATAAACTCCCAGCCCCCTTCCTACCTGAAGTCTCTAATCCAACGGACACCTCCAACTTCGACATCCTGGATGACTGTCTCAGTGAAATGGTATTGTCTTTAGAGAATGTTTCCATACACTTATGAAGAGACCTAGGTTGTGTCTGAAAGAAAGTATAGACATGTTATCACACTGAGAAACCTGGTAAATGGTGCACCCTTAATAATCAACCCAGTCTCACGGCATTTTGTGTTATAGTCACAACATTTAATCTATTGATTCGTGTTCACCAACATGATTTTCCCCTTTTTTTCGTGTCACACAGAAAGATTTTCAAAGCAATGTATTTCTATTTGCCGTCCTTGAGGAAAATAAATGGGGGCTCAGAGCCTCAGAATACTGAAATCAGTATTTTTTTTTTTTTTTTTTCTTCTAATTTGTTATTCTTTCCTAATTAACACACTGTTATTTACTCAACAATAACACACAATTCTCCTTGTTTTTATTTATTTGTTTAATTCTATAATATCTGGCTTTTTTGCCGTCCGTCAGGAACTGAATTTCAAAATAAAGTCACCGGAAACAGACGTAGACGATACACACCCACTGAACTGATTACCCAAGATCCTCAGCTATGGTGGAAGCTCGGTAATTGCAGCGCCATATAGATAGAATCTATCTATATGGCGCTGGGTAATTTGATGTTTTAGCCGCAATGCACGTTGGGATATGATGTTTATGCAATATGAAATCTGAAAAAATGAAGAAATAATACTTTATTCCGAGTGTACTTTTTCTCTTTGGACGTCGTCATATAACGGCATTTTATAAAACGGACAAGTCAAATCAAGCAATCTGATTGGTTCTTAGCCGTGATATACTGAGCGTATAGCACGGGTAAAATTGTAAGTTACTTTTCACAACAAGTCAGTATCCCTCCGC
>NW_011334852.1:0-2914 GCF_000735185.1 Notothenia coriiceps
TTTTAACAGTGCAATTCAAAAGTATAAATATAGTATAAGAATATGGCAATTCGCCTTTATTAATAGCATACATTTAGAAGAAAAAAAAGAAAAAAGAAGAATATCCGAATAATGAAATTGAAACCCGAATAGTTGGCCAACGAACGAATATTCGAATAGTCGAATATTCAGGTACAGCCCTAATTCACACACACTGTGTATCTTCCTGACATTCACATTCCAGTCATATCCCAACACTTGATTCATGCTTTCAACAAATAAGTCAAAGCTGGATGGAGTTTTTTTGTGTGTAACGGTTAACAACACGTTGGGTGGAATATCTATACTTGCATGTCGGTCCATTTGCTGCAGTCTGTTATACTGGTAATAAGAATGTAATGATCAAATCCTGGCTAATTAAGCATGCATCCTTTGGTTTCATACCATCATTGACCATATAATAGCCCAATCTATGACCACTAATGCATTCAATCCAAGTCCTTCATTTGACATAGGCTGCAATTTATTGCCTATGTACAATATCTCTGGGATATATTTTCAAGGAAAATCAAGGACAGAGTTCACTAAAAAAAAAGGCATCATCTCAAGGTCACTTATGAAATTCATAAATAAAGAGCTGTTTGTAATGTAATAAGGCTTTATTAGCCCTTTTCAATAACAGGGAGGAAAGGGATTTCTCCTTGAAAGGTTTCGCTGTACTCAACGTAAGCAGAAAATGCCTGATTATAATACTTAATAATAATAATCCTAGTAAGTGCAAGGTCACCTGCAGATCCACATCCCCTAAGGAACAGGAGATTCAATTAGGTTGCACCTGGACTACCTGTAACATTTATGAAAAAAATGAACATTGATCGATAAACTAATAGAATAAATTAAGGCCATGGTGACATGACAGGGAGCCTTTTATATAAGTGGGTATTATATTTTATTTTTTACTTTTGACTCAGCATGTCCACATTTGTATTCACATGCACGGAAATAGCCTGTTTGTTATGGAAGACAATCGTGACTTATTTATCCTACGGAGGTTGCGGAGAGTGCTTTTTTGCCACTCAACAGAAGCTCTACCGCCGAATCACTTGTGAGTGGTTGCACTTCAAGGAAAATAAATACACTCACTGGCTTACACTGACGAGCACCTCTAAAGCTCAGTTGGTTTAATTAAAATAGAAAAGTGGAGTGTAAAAACTGCAAGTTATGGCGCTTGATTAACGTCCTAGCTTGTATTAAGCGTGCACACTTGAGAATGTATAAGTCTTCCTTTGCTTGAAAAAAGCAAATACTGATAAGCATATTTTACAAAATGTCAACGGGAACTTTAAAGTTAGATTATTTTAGTTTTCAAATTCTTTCTCTTGAGAAATTAACATGCTGCTTAAGCCTCTTGGTCTGGAATGGAACCAATATCTTTTTTGTGGCTAATGTTAGCATAGATTACATGACATAACTGAGTCACTGTCTTTATTACCTGTTTCCATGTATGTTGCTGTTACAATATTACTATTACGATACCAGCATTTACAATTATCTTGGACTTGCGACTTGTGGCTACTTCTCGGTAAAAGTTAGTCTTGCTTAACCTCCCGTTATCGAGTAAGTAAAACAAGATGGTCATCATATCCAACCCTGTCTCCTAAAAATTACGTTCCCACAGAACTAAACTGCATTCTCAATTACGTTAGCTAGAAACGTATTTTCTCCCACGTTACGTTCGTTATGAACGTATCTCAAATACGTTTATTTTCTACATATCTTCTAGAAACATATTTTCTCCCACGTTACGTTTCTTAAATACTTTTATTTTCTACATATCTTTGCCATTTATTATCTTGCTTATCATAATGATAATAGTCATTTATAAATATCATTTTAGAGCACACATTTTAAATCAGTAGGCGAGGCTGTGATTTCGCCAGCTGTTACTCTCATTAGTGAGACAGAACATAATAGTTTTAACATGCCAAAAAGCTGCTGTGTCGTTTATTGTACCTCAAACATTAAAACAAATCCAGAGTTACGTGTTTCTGTACTTCCTCTAAGAAGAAAGGACAGTAACAGAAGATCTCTGTGACGCCAGATGTGGTGTTGTTAATGCGATATGATATCCGAAAAAAAAATCAGTTTAGGATGGCCGAAGAAACTACACTACCCATAATCCCCAGCTATCGTTTGGGACTACAGTCTCGTTGACAAACCCCGTGATTAATCTTCAAGCTCTGGGATTGGATGTTGGAGTGGCAGTGTGCCAAGGTTACGCCGAGCGTCAAGCTCTTTGAAATGGAACGAAACCACGGCAGTCTATTCAAAACTGGACTTGAATGCCCCCCCAGAAATACACAACATGCAACATGTTCTCTATGGCACGTCTCTACTGGGAATTGTAGTTTTAAAAGACGTTTTCGTTTTTTTCCCAAAATTAGAAGTTGACAGTATTAAACTGTGTACAGCCCTGGAGGTTTAGGTGATAGTAAACACATTGGTGTGTACAAATGTAAAACATGTGATTACTAAATGGGGGGAAATCGCTTGTATCCATAATGGGCAGCACTAATATATACCCACATGACAGCTCATTGTTACTTTGTAATTCTACTCCACTACTAGAGGTTAACCTCGTATTTTTACTCAACTACATTTATTTTAGTTACTTTGCAGATTCTGATTAATGATGTGAAATATAAACAACCCTTAAAGCAGACTTTGGTTACACCTGAGTAAAATTCAGGGAAGGTGATTGTCAAATGCCAACAATCAGGAGAGATATTTGATACTTGGTGCTTGAGAAGACTAAACATTTAACTGCAGATCTCTATAAAGTATATTAATTACTCGTTATTGTCTACTAATAGTTAATTAAAAACTGTAGGCCTATATAATTGCTATTTTGCACATCCCTTTCAAGATTTCAAGA
>NW_011334853.1:0-2247 GCF_000735185.1 Notothenia coriiceps
TAGTGGGTTGTGCATTGGTGTTCAGATCAGGGGGTCACAGGTTCAAACCCCACTGCAGTCCGCATGTCGTTGTGTCCCTGGGCAAGACACTTCACCCCAAATTGCTCCTGTGGTGATTGTCCGCAGTATTGAGAATGTAAGTCGCTTTGGATAAAAGCGTCTAACAAGTGACATGTAATGTTTATGGGAAATCCTTTTGCTTGTTTCTCCCCATTTTCAACTGTGACATGTTTCCATGCTTTAGGGTTCAACAAGCTCTTTATTTTTCTCATACTGCCTGTGCTGCAGCACCTCTTTTCACCCTCTGTCTGAAACCAGAGCCCAGTCTGCTCTGATTGGTTAGCTGGCCTGCTCTGTTGTGATTGGTCAACTGCTTAGAGATGTCCCTTCCCTTAGCATATCACATACAATATGTTGGAGCGCTAGCCAACAGAAGAGTATGTGTTACATAGAGATGTCACTGTAATTAAAGTAAACAACGGAGTCCAATGGAGGCATTTGAGGCAGGGGAGGGGGGGGGAGAGAACTCCCAGGAAAGGGAGAACAACAAAAATCATAAGAACGGCCCCTTGATATCATATTTTTTTATCAGTTAACCAATGTCAACTACAAGGGATATGTTATAAAGAATATATATATAATATTATTGAGAGACCATAAATTATTACTTATTATTAAAAACTTATTTCAATTATGTGTGAAACATAAACAAATCTAGACCTTTTTTTATTGCTTGAGGTGGATTTCTGTTTTAAACTGTTCATTTAGAAATGTAATGCAGTATACAGGTGTTTGAAGGTTCTAAGGAAAAAGATAAAACATTTTTAACATTTCATTGCCATTTGTTCTTTAGTGCCTGGTCTTGCTATATTTGCAGTGTACATATCTAATCTGCTGCAATGTATACTGTGCATTAAATGAGAGTATTCAGAAGCAATCTCATGAAACACCTGCATCTGGATGTTAATTCAAAGTGTAGAAGCAGATTAGAATGACTTAGCCAATTGGAAAGCTTTCCAGCATGAGATATAAATCAGCGGGGTCATGTTTGTGTTTGAACACTTACTATATATCCCGGAGCACACAAACAAGCCCCGGCCACGCCGTCACAGTCCGCTCCATTGGCACAGGCACACAGCTCTCGGCAGCCCTCGCCATAGTAACCTGACGGACAGGTGTCGTTACAGTAGAGTCCCGCCCATCCTGCTGCACAGGTGCACTCCCCCGACAGAGGGTGGCAGCTGAGAGGGAAAGAGGTTAGAAGTTAGTCCTCTAGATAGTGAAGTGAATATTTTAATTTGCATGTAGGAGAAAAAAAAGCTATTTTTTTCTTTGGAATTAGGAACAGAATGCATTAACAATAAGAAGCCAGAAAATACACCTGTTCAATGCTACCTCTTCTCAATTGCACAGCTATTCCACATTCTGTTATACTACACATATTTTATTTTTCATATAAATGTTTGGATTTTTGTATATTTATATATCTTATTGCTTTAAAAAAATTTTTTAGTTGTTTTTAAAATAAGTTATTATAATAGTTCTATATGTTCTCCTTTTTTATTACCTAAATCCTATTACTGTGTTTATGAATAAGTATTCTTATTATACTCCAAAGCAAATTCCTAACTTGGCAATAGACCTGATTCTGAAAGTTCCCAGCTAGAAATGTTTGGTTCTAAAAACATTCTGAGAATGTTACAGTCATTGTTCTAGGAAGGTTTTCAGCGGGAAGTTTTTGTTTGGTTCCCAGAACGTTCTTCTGAAAGGTAGGATAACGTTCTCTAAAAACATTCTTAAAATGTTTGGTGATAACATTGTTAGAACATTATGCCCTCCTATTCTTAAAACGTTTTCAGCGGGAAGTTTTTGTGTGGTTCCCAGAATGTTCTTCTGAAAGGTAGGATAACGCTCTCTAAAAACATTCTTAAAATGTTTGGTGATAACATTCTTAAAATGTTTTTGATAACATTGTTAGAACATTATGCCCTACTGTTCTTAAAACATTTTCAGCTGCAAGTTAGATTTTTTATGTTGCCAGAATGTTATTATTTTAGAGAAGGATAACATGGTTTATGTTAAAGAAATTATGCAAATGTTCTATGGTAACCATTTACTAAAATATGTTTACATTATTTGAACATAAAGACATAATATTCCTGTAATTGTTCAACTCAAAATTCCTGGGTAAGTGGACTGACCACTGTGGTCATTAGGATGATTATGATAGTTTACTTAACTATTGGA
>NW_011334854.1:0-3800 GCF_000735185.1 Notothenia coriiceps
CAAAGTGTATTTTAGCATAGGAGTGCTTTTGTATTGGAATCACTTATGCAAGTTTCGCCCGCCCCTCGCTCCACTGACCATTAGACCATTTAGCAAGGTAAAAAGCAAAAACGCCTCTGATACCTCATTCACACCAATGGTGTTTCAGGGCCGGTTCGGAGCTGGAGCTTGAAAAGCACGGGGTTTTCCTGTTCACATCGCAGCGGAGCAGCCTCTTAGCTCCAGAATCCGGTTCGTTTCAAGCACCAAAAAATTGTCCGGCCAGAGCAAAAGCACCGCATACGTCACACTTACGTCGAGGCGGGGGCAGGGGCGGGATCAACTCCTGAACAACAACAAAAAGCCGGCGTTTTATCCAGTTTGTACACAACGATGGAGAAACTTAACAAGCAGCAGTGGTCCACTGAAGAGACCAGCTACCTACTGGGAATCTGGTCTTCTGAAGAGGTACAGAGGAAGCTGGAGCACAATCGGCCATTGTTGTTGTTGTCGGTGGCAGTTGTGAGGGGTTTCCGCGTGGTTTGGCTTTATGAAGCAGGCACGCAAACGGTTACGTCACGACGCAAATGATGACGCAATAACGCAGCACCAGTCGGACTCTGGGCGGTGTGAAAAGAGCCGGAGCTAAACCGAAGAACCGGTTCTGAACCTGAAAAGCTCTAGCACGGAGCTTGAACCGGAGTTGCGTTGGTGTGAATGAGGTATCGGACGCTCTTCCGTTTACTTGTTTAATAAAGAAAAACAAATGGTCCGTAGATACACGGATTAACAATGCTGAAGTTTTGCTTTTTTGTCAATATATTTTCTAATAGTGAGTCTAAAATAAAAGTGTCTTTAAATTGCAAAACTCTACTGCCAGGGCTCAACCTTTATAATAAATGACTGTTTTCAAAATAAACAGAAAAATAAAACACAAACCATAACATTAAATAAATATACAATATAGAACTGCTTTATTGAAGTCTCCATCCAAAAAAATGACAGATCATTGTGTCCAAAGGGAAAACATAATCTGAGCAGGAGGGTAATATTGGACAGGGCAAAACAAGGCAAGCCAGGGTCTTGCAGTAAAACAGCAATAGGCCGTTCTATACAGCCTGTGACAAATTTAAACCATAATTCAATACTTTCAGACTTTACAGTTATTCAGATATAAGAGCAAAAAGAGAGTTGATCTTAAGCTTGTGATGAGAGCCCAGCAGGTCGTGTGAGTGAGAGATGTTTTCATATCATCGCCTCTGGTTCAGTCCTGTGAGGTTCTTCATCTGTAAAAACAAGACCAAAATCAGCCTAATTTCTATCAATACTTTCTATCAATATTCAAATGGCTTTACAAGTAATCATACCTTTTAAAAAGGCATTGAATAAAAAATGTAATACTAATGACTGTCTGGTTCCAAATGAAGAGTTTAGACTAGACTGTGTGTACAGGTGGACGAGGGGAAGAATGACTGCTAATGTAACTACTTTAAAATAGTGAATGATAAACAAGACTTACGGTAACAGCAGCTCCCATGAGCCCCTGCACCACTGTTTCACCAGTCGCCTGCACCTAAAGAATACAGAGGAACACACAACCATTTATTTCGAAATTGGGTAAAATTACATTTAAACACAGGTTAGACTCCCTGTTTCTCTTGCTTCATTTTGAACTCATTGTCCTGAATTTGTATGAACAGGGTATATGCAGGAATCCTGAAGTCAAATGTAATACCTTTTAAGACCTTTTTTAAGACCCTTTGAGGGGGTTTCCGACATGTCGTTTCAGTAAATTAAAGGGTGTTTCATGTTGTCGTTGCTGTGGACCTTCTTAATACCTTAGAAAATGCCGTTTAATACTTTTTAATAGCCTTAATTTTCGCTAAATTGATTTATCAACTTTTAATACTTTTTAAGACCCCGCGGACACCCTGATGAATCAAATCATTTTTATCTTTCAGTTTTCTTTGGCAGAATTAAGACCAATATGAGATTTTCAATTAGTAAAGAAATCATGCCGGTGAACATGTCAGTGAATATTTCAACTAATCTGACAAATAGGGCAAACCCAGGTCAAATGTCATTTGTAGGAAAATTAATATAAACAATGACATCCTCAAGGTACGCACAAAACGCTGTATGTGAACAGCAAATAGTGCCGTTCCCACAGTCTCGTTGCACCGACAAGAGCAGCTAGTGATGACTCATCTAATCTTATCATTCATACATTTCAAATTGTGCTTAGGGGAATTATTTTCACCAGATATTATGACCAGAGAGATTTAAATGTGCCGTACTATGAGAGATTGTTTTTGTCAACACACACAGAGCTGGGTATTCCTACTTAAAGTATCAAAAGGAGTCTTAAACAGCTCCTCTCAATAACCCTTCTGTAGCTCCTCAGTGTTATATAGGCTCTCTACCTGTTTGGCGGTGGTTGCCATGTTGACCACATCCTGAATGCGGTTGTCAAGGAAGTCCCAGGTGTCCTGGAAGTCAGGAGAGGAGTCCTGCAGCATCACCAGCTCGGTGGTGTTGTAGATGCCCGTCAGTGCCGCACGTTTGGTGTACCAGTTCATCTGCAGGAGGGGAGGGGGGGGGGGGGCGGGGAGAGGGGGAGAAGGAAAGAGGTTAAAAGACAGAGCGTTGGATGTCAAAGAAATCAACAGAAGAAGACAGACAGGAAGTAAACACTAACAGGAACACAGTAGGGGCTCTGGCATTGTTTAAGGCCTTGTTACAAACAGGACAACTGATAATATTCAGTCTGTCCATCAAACGTCAACAGGTCAATTTGCTGAGTTGAGAGAGTATTGTTTATCACCTACTTAGTTTCAAATCATCACTTTTATCGCTCTGGTTTATACAGCCTAATTTAAGCGGAGTATTGATTCAATGTTTGTATCTGCCAGATAATCAGTACCAAGTCATATCTGTGACATTAATGTAAACTGATGAATTAGAGACAGGTGTAGTGGGGGGAGTAACCTGGGCGGTGGCAGGCCTGATATTGTGGGGGTGGTGGTGGAGGGGGGAGAGGAAAGTATGAGCAGACGAGGGAGGGGATCGAGGGTGATGGGATCCACTCACGTCTGTGGATCGGTCTCCGGCGTAGTACCACATGTCGTCCACCAGGGTGGAGAGGTGCTTCAGGCTGTCAGGGATGTTGTGAGGGAGGAGCAGGATGCTCATCGCCTGAGGACATACACACACAGTCCAGCATCAGTCCTGAAGGGTACACTAGGAAAGGTGTATTGTTTGACAGAGTCAGGGTTTTGTTGACTGAGCTGGCTCGAAAAAAACTAAAACCTCTAATCAGACATAGCAGGTACCACAAGGGTGGTTATTAAATGTCATTAGTTCTAATCCAGACTTTCTTCCTCAGGCTCTGTGCACCTTCTAATGAAATGAGGCGGGTTAGTGCGTAATTTCACTCTTCTACCATGGGAAATGATTATTTAATCAAGATTATAAAAAAATACACGTTCTGCGGCTCTTAAACTTTAAACTCGATGCGGCAGATTTAAACGTTCTCCATAAGAACTGCATTTAGGTCTGACACTGTCCCATAATGAAGTATGCGTTAAATATCACTTGTTATTGGTTGAATCAAAGTAAAATGAATGTCAAATGTATTGATTGAATAGTAACTGTGATATATACCCATAGACCAATACATTTTTTGCCGTATAACTGCAATATACCAGCAGTGTAAAACAGAGATCAGCAAATCCAAAGAGGTGGAAGAAGTAGTCAAATATTTTACTAAGGTAAGCAGAAATAATACAGTGTACAAATACTCTGTTACAAGTAAAAGTCTT
>NW_011334855.1:0-8846 GCF_000735185.1 Notothenia coriiceps
CTTTGTAAGAACTTGTTGCTGTGTTATAGTGTGTTACGTAATGCTGTGTAATGTTGCATTGCATATTTACCTGCAATAACCTGCTCTTGTAAAAAGTACATTTATTCTGTAAATGTTAAGAACATATTGTTTTATGTGTACTTATGGAGAAATGTATTTTGTTTCAGTTTCACACTTCGTATCATTACAATTCCTGCCAAATACAGCACCTGCCTGTTCCTTGGAGGAATGATGCTGAGGAGAGTTTAGCTGGCTGTTAATTTCAATATCCATACGTTGAAACGAGAACAGTACTGTAATCAATGAACAGCATTCTCACATAAGCGTTCCTCTGGTCCAGGTGTGAGAGGGCAGTGTGGATGGTGAGTGCTATGGCGTCGTCTGTGGACCTGTTTGCTCTGTAGGCAAACTGCAGGGGGTCCAGAGAGTCAGGGAGGGAGGAGGTGATGAAGGTTTTGACTAACCGCTCAAAGCACTTCACAATGATGGAGGTGAGTGCTACTGGGCGGTAGTCGTTGAGGCGAGTAATTTTTGTTATTTTGGGGACAGGAACGATGGTGGAGTGTTTGAAGCATGTGGGGACTACAGACTGCAGCAGGGACCTGTTGAAGATGTCTGTGAACACCTCTGCCAGCTGAACTGCACACACCCTGAGAACACGGCCAGGGATGCCATCAGGTCCAGGAGCCTTCTGTGGGTTAACCCTTTTAAAGGATTTGCACACTTTAGAGACGTCATTGTCTCCCTTTAGTCACTTATTAGCAACCGCTGTTTCTATGACATAGAGAAGCTTCAGACATTCATCACAAATGGGGTATCTACTGATGTATTTTATATCGTAGAAACATTTTTACATCTCTTGACTATAGACCTTATTTCAGGCATCTAACCAAAAAGACATCCAAAAAAATGTTGACTTCGATATGAGGCAACTGGAAGTGGAAACATTTTAGGATAGTTGCCTCTTAACATTTGTAACCAAAACAACTGCTGTTGGTTTTCCAGGTCAACAGTTAAACAGGAAGTCAGTTACTTAGCAGACTTATGCCGTGGAGCTCCTGGACCAGCTGCGCCCGGACCTCCACTCTCAGGGCCGTCAGCAGGAAGGTGAGGCGCAGGTCAAAGAAACGCACCTGGGCACAGAGCAGGGACACTCATTCACTATTTATCTTTCCCTGTTCAGAGTATGGCTGGATACCCGACCACAGTGATAATTTGACACAAATATGTTGCATTAAAAATTCTAACGTACCAAAACAAGAACCGAATGTCCTTCAACAGTTAGGTATCACAACATTTGTTTTGGTTTTTGTACCAAACTCAGGTATTGCATTAGCACCAGTGCTGAATCCCAATCTTCTAAAAGGTATGATCTTATTTTACCAATTTGAAATAGCAAAGATACATAATACTATAACGTTTCATGGCTATGTTTCAGACAAAATTGGAAAAGATAGGACAGACTTGAAGCAAGAGTCGGCACGTGTTGGCTTATTCAATATGTGCATTAACTACAACCTTACTCTAAACGTTGTCAAGTTAACTCTCAGAGTAATCATTCCCCCACCCACACATTATAACACATGTCTCACTGACGTCCATACCTCATGGTTCCAGATGGGATCATGACACTGCTTCAGCCTCTCTGCCACGCCCTTTATCAGCTGGAGATCTGCTGCGACCACCTGTCATCCATCATCAATACAGACATATTTGATAAATGATCACCAACCAAAACACTTGTTATTCTCTGACAAATGTATATAAATGTAGGTTTGAGGAGACAACGGCAGACTGACCTGTCCTGTCTGGTTGTGCAGCAGCAGGTTACAGATGGACTTCAGAGCCTCAGTAATCACTTCCTGGTCAGCGTTTTCTGAAGGGGGGGAGGCTTCCTTCCCCTCTTCATTGCATTCCTCTGCTGCCTCTCCCCTCTCTCCTTCCTCACCCTCAGCTAGGAATAGGAAGAAGGCAATTAACAGAGTAAATTTTTATTTATTAAAAGGTTGGGGCAAATGATAAACCGAGTAGCTTCTATATCTCAAGATTTATTTTAGTAATTGTAGAACAAATTTGTGCTGTGCCTTCATGACACTTTGAATCTTGTCTCCTGTCTCACCTTCTACAAAAACCCACAGAAATGATGAGCAACACACAGCAAATATCAATATAATATGGGGGATATGGGGGAACTTTATCCAAGTGTACAATTAATCCAAACCAAGTGTCAGCATTTGTCAAATCTGGAAGTTTGTTTCCAACCTGTTTCCAGATCTTCGCTATTACTGCTGTGAGTATAACACTTTTATTTTTTTTTAATGGCCAAAACTACAAACATAAGACTGAAAATGTATTTTTATCCTTTAATGCCACCAAATCTATTTTTGTGTTTGGACATTCAAAAATCACAGGAGCACCAGGATGAAGGCCTTCCAGTCTAAAACCTGGGACAGCTGTCTGGAATCACCTTGGCCCTCCTCCCCCTGGTTGTGGGCCCCCCCAGGACTGGACACGGCGATGCCGGCGAAGCGGGCCAGAGTGGACATGGCAGAGCGGCTGGTGAAGGGGTCCAGGCAGAGAGGGTCCCTGGACAGGATCCGGACTGTTTCCAGACAGGCCAGGTGACAGGAGGGCTGCAGGTCCCGGTTCAGGAACCCCATCACCAACTCCCCCAGGACCTGCATCACACAACGGATACATCAGGTCAGATTCAGTGTTATGAGAAATGATACACTAAGTGACCTCATTAGATAGTGACTGCACTTTTTATATTTAAAGTGGACCTATCATGCTATATTTGAATAATATAGTGTAGGACCATACCTATATAAGGCATATTTATACTTTTTATTTTTCAAAATACCAAACAGATCATGCATTTTAGCCATTCCTCATTTCGCTCAATTTAACACTGTCTTTGCATGGGCTGATTCTGTGAGAACAGCACCATCTACAAGCCTGGCATATGTACTACAGCGTCTCCAGCGCTTTCGAATGGCAATGTCCGTGGCTGTCTCCTCCTGATTGGTGGAGTTGGCCCAATAGCCGTAGTGCCACTTCTGTGACGTCACAGAAGTGTTCAAATCTGAATCAGTCTGTATCAGATCCGTTGCAGCCCCTTTTTAAGAGATTTGGGTATATAGGAAAATAGAGAGGGTTGTATTTTCTGACACTTGGTGAATTCCCTGGAACACCGGGGACACATATTCATGTATAAAAGATGTACAAAAGTGCATTTTGCATGATAGGTCACCTTTAAATACACTTTAAAATATGTTACTTTGCAAACCCTATTTCTGAATTGATCTCATCTTTATTCCCATTATAAATGTCAGTTTTAAGTTTTGACATTTCTATATATAAAGATTTAGCATTTTGAATGTGTTCACCAACGCAGCAGAAAGTGGAAGTTTTGACTTTACTTGGATTTTCAGTTCTGAATTGAGCTCATTGAATTCAATCAATTTGAATTATGGTTTTGAATACTGAGTGCTTACATTTGATTAATTTGTTATTTAATTTAATTGAAATGTCCAAATATGAAACTTTCTCCACATTTTAAATGGGGGCATTCAGACTAGGGCTGCTCAATTAATCGTATTTTAATCGCGATTACGATTAAGGCTTGCAACGATTACGAAAACAACATAATCGAAATAAAACGATTATTTTTTTATTATTATTACTTTTTTTTTTTTTTTATATATCTTTTTTTTTTTTCAGTTGAATTATACTTAAAGTTCAGGGTAATCAACTGTTAAAAACATACGGTTCACATTTCTCCAATAAATGGATGTTTTCAAAGTCAATGAATAATCACATTTAATAATCGCAATTACAATTATTGACCCAAATAATCGAGATTATGATTTTTGCCATAATCGAGCAGCCCTAATTCAGACCACGTACATTTTTTCTTAATTTAGTTTTTAAGCAAATATATTTCAGTGTTATTTCAAATCCATATTTATCTCACTTTGTTTCATTTAAGAAAATATATGTTAATTATGTATTCAGCTACAATTTAATGAATGACTAAATTAACCAGGTAATAGCTTGCTTAAAATACTTTAAACGCCCCATCTAATAGTAAATTACACAACTACACAAGAACTAGGCAATAGTGCTACTTTTCATTTGGATCACCAACCAGAATGAGGAAAATATCCATCAACAGAAAAATACCTTGACTAAACTTCAAAGGTAAAAGATCAGGAATAAAAGTTTGGAAGCTAAGGAATACCTTTCTGTCCTGCTCGTCTTCCTTGTTGAATGTGAAGCAGTGGTTCATCTGAAGAAGGAAAAGCAGAAGGCACAAATAAAGGTGTGAGATAAAGAGAAAGAGCCAAAACAGAAAAGGGGAAAGAGCAGTAAGGTCTGGGAAGAGAGGGAAAGCAGTCGCTGTAGCCAAGACACATCCGACCTGAGCCTTTGTTAACGCTAGTTTTTATGTTGTGGTTTTTCTGGTACATTAATAGTGTTAGGGTTGAGGTAGCCTACACAAAATGCAGACGGGCTGGCTGTGAGGCTCTGCAGTCTACATGTTAAAGAGTCTTTTGGGCAAGATACTGAACCCAAACTTACTATCATTATGGCTGTGCCCAAGGTGTGTGTTGTTTATCACTCCTGGGGAGCAGGTGGCTCCTTGTATGGTGACCTTCAGAAGTGTATAGATGTGTGTGTGTGAATAACTAAATGCTGTTTGTGTTGTGAAGTGTTTTGAGCAGTCGAGACTAGAAACCTTTATTTTAAACATAGAACTTATCTTACTTTTCTTTTTTAAACATCATAACATAAGTTCCTTAGGCTTTTCATTTAGGCAACATCTGAAAACCAAAGTGGTTCACAAAGCTGAGCCAGCAGTTCTCAAAGTTAACATTTTGAAAGAGTAAAAAAAGCTAATATAGCAGACGGACTGCTGCCAAGCTCAAGAATGGAGGGTAGTGCTGCATTCTGGAACATAACACTTTTCAAACGGTTGTTCCAGCGCACGTAACGTTATGCAGCGCTTTTTGTTTCACTTATGTATTTTACGTGTTCCTTCTGATGTCAGGACTGTCATACACAACATGGTGAATGGACCAGAGCAGGCTAACATCAGAGGAAAAGTGAGCATAGCAAGATATAACACAGCCTATTCCACACAGCCTGTAGCTCTAAGCTGCTCAGTGTTAAAGGGTTTAGTAGGGCAGGATTTGACCGGGCCGTAGGAGACTGTATTTGTGTATCAGAGAATCTAATCCAATTGTCTCTAAGATCAACGCCCACACAGCTGACCGGGCGGAGAGAAGCATGATGCAGAGCTCAGCTGGTTAGCAGACAGCCTGAAGCTCAGCTGGTGCTTAGTCAGATGAAGATTGAGGGCTCTATATTGGAAAACCTAGCGTAGCAGATTACACTGAAGTGCATGCTGCCCAAATACATTTTGGTAATTATACGGCCTGCTGCACCTGGGGCTCACTTAGTCACATGATGGGATCAGAAAAAAAATCATAAACATACATTATATACAGGCGTGTGAGACACATTCACACTGGGTCCCCTCGTAGCACAGAGCTCTCCCTGTCATGACCCAGGGTTCTTTATGGGAGTTAAAGATCTGATGGTCATCATCGGGTTTAATGCACACTTTCATTTTTCCTCACAATGACATATGCAATAATTATTCTAAATCTAGATCGTCTTGATTCTTTACTTTTTATTTTTCTTATGCTTTAATTCTTTATTTGTAGAGTTTATTTTAATTTTACATGCGAAAAATTACTACTTACAAACTGAGCCAAGTTCTTGCCTCTTTGGTTCTTAAACTGTGACATAAAACTACGAATTATCTACCAAGAAAAAAGTATTTCAGAAATAACACAAATAATTTTTGTCAGAATAATCTGTCACATTTGTATTCATATGACACTGGAGGTGGAGAAGACACGTCTCCCTCAGAGTTAAAAATCAGTTTTTTATTTTTTGTTTTGTATTCCTTAGTGCTTCCTAAAGGCTACATAGTTTTCCAAACGTTTGACACACATTGACACCTGAGAGAGGTTGTGGGCTAAAAAAAAGTATTTTCACCTTCTCTGCATGTCTCTTGGTTTATTTACAGTTGATATTCTCCTGAAAAAGAATGTTGTGAAAGCTAGGACAGAAAACTCAAAACTAATGGTGCGAATAAAACATAATCCATGTGTTAGGTCATTATTCAGGTTAACATTTATGTATATGTTTTTCTACAGTATATAATATCTTATGCCCTTGCTAGTTCAGGCATTAATGGATGCATGATTGTCACGAATCCTTTTCTTCATGTGTCTCGGATAAGTTTTGTCTTCTTTAAAATAATAACATTGCAAACCAATACATTATAGAGTAGTGCAGTGATGACGTTATATATATTTATCTCAGGACTGAAGATAAACGCAGGGACAGATGCCTCCAAAAGATTTCTGACGCTGCTCTGAGTGCTGGAGGTGTAACTGTTCTGCTTCCCAAAAGTGGTCAAATATGTGATACAGCTTTAAAACTGGCATAGTGATTCCAGGATAGGAAATGAAATACTTTACTTCAACATTTAAGTTTCAGTTTGAAATTCTTGAGTCTGGTGGAAACCAGTGTTAGGCTAAAAAAGGATTTTAATATCACCTGCAGTGAAAAAAAAGACCTGCTTTTTTTTCTTTTTTCGTTATAGCAGTTTTCCATCTCCTCTAATGTGTTCTATAGGTTTTAGTGCATGTAAATGGTCTGCAAAGGCCGCAATCCCTGTGTTCCCTGCAGAGGGAGTTTATCTCCCACACACAACATTAAAGCATGTGAATGACATGTTTACATGCTTTAATGTTCAAACAGCTCTTTATTTTTCTAGAGGAACAAAATACTAATATGAACCTGAACATTTGCACAATAGGGCCCCTTTAAGGTTGTAGAGGTGACAATATGCACGAGTCAAACAATTGTTTATTTTCCATAGATTTATCGCAATAATAACGTTGTTGTGATTCTTTGGGCCACCATAATTGTGTGGTTAAATATGATATTATGACAGCTCTACGGTTTCACCTGTCAAATTAGGGAAAACACATGTTGTGAACAATGTCTTGTTTCTATTCATTTCATTTAAGTAGCTTACTGTCAGTCCTGCACAACCCTGCGAATATTTTTGCACGTTTGTATACAAAGCTTTTAATATCTGGACAGCTCTCCACTTTTCGTAACAATAATGCACATAGTTAATCTTATTCAGAGTTTTTTTTTCATATTATACTATATATATATATTTTTTTCTTACAATGTATCTTCTTTAACAATGTTTATGTATCCACCATACACAATAAACCTGTTTCTGATTCTGATGCTTCTCTCTGATTCTGATTTTTACTAACAATATAGAAACAGAAACAGTGTGCCCATAAGCCCTGGTTCCCCTGAAGGCAGCACCATCCTCTGACCTGAAAGGTGTTGTATCTGACATAAAGTTAAGCTAGCCAGGCAGCATAAGCAGAACATATGTGTATGATAAACGTCATGCATGTATGCAGGGCGCACGTCACGTGATTACCTCCTGGTTGTAGCTCTGCAGAGCCGTCAGAGCTGAGTCCTGCTCTCCGATCTCCATTTGCTCTATGATGCTATTTAAATCCATCTTCATCGCCATGACGCTAGCAGCAGCCTCCTCCTGGTGTCAGAGCAGTGTGTGTGTCTCACAGAGTGTTCAGGACCAGCTGACTGCAGGAGGATGGATCCCGGGAACCGGACAGAAGCGATTAACGGACAGGCTTAGTGTAAACCGAGCGCTGCGTTCAGGTGTCTCAGGGAAACACGGAAGAAGCTAATCTTATAAACGGATTGGCATATTGTTTGGAAATGTAGTTGATTTTAGCTTCAGAGGGCATCTCCAATGTATTCATTTTACATTTAAATAGTAATGTAAAGAAGTTGTTTACTACATTATTTAATACACGCCTAAACCCCGCACCTTACCCTTGTGCTTTAAACCTAACACCTTATTCATATGTATACAACTTGTGTGTACCTTGCTTCACATTATGCAACAACTCTGACACGTAGGCCTACTATATGCAAATATACTGCAAAGTGCAACCTCATGCACTTTACTTTTCCTTGTATTGTGCATGCTGGATCACACATCCACCGTGTTTTCTTCCTGTATGTTCCGTGTACATGACATAAACTGCTCATAACCAATTGCCCCTTGCGGGATTAATAAAGTTGTTGATTGATTGATTGACATAGAGTAACCTCTTGTTATACAAATCTATGAAATGATAGTTAATACCTGACTAGAAAGCAGTGCTTGAATTGGGCCGGTACTCACCGGTACGCAGTACCGGCACTTCTGATTTTTACCCATGTGGTACCGGCACTTCTTACTGAGTACCGGCAAGGTGCCGGTACTCAGTAAAATGCCGGTACTCAGTAAAATGCCGGTACTCAGCCGCCGGCAATATACGTATATATTGTAAACGCAACGCGGCGCAAATGTGGGTCTGACTCTGCCTCACAGAGGGTGACTGGCTGTCTACATGACGTGGCCTGCCGACATTGCCACTTTCATACAGATCATACTAATGCCCTCCATTGGTCTCTGTATGTCATTCAAGCTCGGGAGGGTGTGTGTTGGTGTATGTGTGGCGCGAGCGAGCGAGAAAGCGCGCGCACCGGTTACGTGTATTGTTGTTAGCATCTGGTGCTAGCTAGCTGCGCTAACGGATATAAGGAGCTGTTTCAACAACAAGGTCAGGGAAAGTCCTTTGCTGTCAGACTGAGAGGCTGATAACTACAGCTCTGGTGAGGTAAATTACTCTCTGAGTCTTTAGATAGTTAACTTAGTTTAA
>NW_011334856.1:0-4936 GCF_000735185.1 Notothenia coriiceps
CTCCCCAAACAACTCCACACCGAAGACCGGAAGTACTCAGGCTCACACCCAGCCGCCGGAAGTTGATAGACGCCATCTTGTGCAACTAGCCTATTGTTCTGCTGAATGTCTACAAACAGTGCATGCAATGCAATGATGTATCATCACATTTGGGCAAAGACTAGAGGCCTTATTGTTGAGTAAAAAGCTGCCAGTATAAAAGACATTAAGAAGGACACATTTAAGGTCAGTTGGAGTATAAAATATGTTTTCTCTGAGGCTTTAGTAGACCTGTACTGTGTTTCTTTTAATCTTTGAAGTATATATGATATAAATTATAACAAAAAATAACACATGAAACATGTCACATGCCAGCAAAGTATGTTGCCCAATTAAGTTTTATTTTTAAATTAAGCCCACTGTCATTCATAAACCAAAATGATAAAATGTCCCACTTAAAAGAACATCTAATGTGCACCTTTGAGGATTTAACTATTTTTTTCTTGTGTTTTTTTGTGACTATTCCTTTGAAAAGCGTCCAGTGTTCTCCTCAGTGTTTAAAGGAAACAGTCCTGTATTATCTTTGAAGCATAGGAAAACCAGCTTCTCTAAGAATATCATTGTATCAGCCGCCCGTATGTTATCACCTAATTCCTATTCTGTTTATGCTGTATTTCTACATTATAAACATCCCTATGAACTCACTGAAAAATGTGATCACTCCACCTACGCATCGCGCCTGGCTTTTTTCAGTCCGGTTCCGGTTTGAACTTTTCAACTTCCCTGCAAGTTTTTTTTTGTTTAATCAATTTTCCACTTTTCTGTCTTTAATACAGGGCCTCTCCAGTTCTCACTGTCAGCTCTTCTCTGAATGTCACTCTCCGCTGCTCCATTTTTGTCTTTAAGATGATCTCCATCCAAAACTACAGTGTTAATCAACCAACTTATTTATTTGGAAAAAGTCAGGCTTGACTCAAGGTTTTACTTAGTTTCTAAGTTGCATACATTTGTATGTTTATTTAGGGGAATCTCTAGTCCCAACAACAACTTGAAATAAAACGAGTGTTTGTGTGAAGGGGAGGCGCATTAGTTGATGATAAGAAATGAAACCTGGCCTCAGCACTAGCTGCCTGTTGCAGAGTTTAATGTTTAACCGCCCTGCCCTGCTAGGTGGGAGGAGGTTTGTGTGAGAACAGTGTTAGCTGACACTGTGCTCACACTGAAACCACCAGACTCTGGACTGGAACGTGAAAGTGCTCTCCGGGATCCTAGGAGATCATCAGGGATAGGAGGAGATGAACCAGGCTCAGAACCACTCAATGGATTTCTGAGGTTAAGAGACCAAATATTTCGAAGAGTACTGATGATATTTCCTACAGTGGTGTGTAACCTTCTGTGATTTGGAGTTTACCGCTCAATGGAAAACTGTCCTTGAAGAATCAGGGACAAAGAAAAGCCTTCATTATAAATTGTTATCTTGGAAAGCGGGTCTCTTGTGGATCCAGGCTGTAATCACAGAGGCTGCGCCCAGCAAAACTGATAAGCTAACCGACACAAATCTGAGCTTTGTAACCATGGATGAGGAAGGTGAGATAGCAGACTTGAAAGACTGGACTGAGCTTGAACCCAGCTACCCCGTCAAAATCCTTCTCACAATCTTTTACAGCCTCATCCTGGTGACTGGCATTGTGGGCAATTCAGTCACTATCAGAGTGACGCAAGTGCTGAAGCGTAACGGCTACCTGCAGAAGAACGTCACGGACCACATGGTGAGCCTGGCCTGCTCCGACCTGCTGGTGCTCCTCATTGGCATGCCGGTGGAGCTCTACAGCGCCATCTGGTTCCCGTTCACCACCGCAGAAGGGAATGCATCCTGTAAGATCTACAACTTCCTGTTCGAGGCTTGCAGCTACGCAACCATCCTCAACGTGGCCACGCTTAGCTTTGAGCGCTATGTGGCTATCTGTCACCCGTTCCGCTTCAAAGCCCTGGGTGGAAAACGCACCTCTGCCCTCATCACCTTCGCTTGGCTAGTTTCGGTCCTTGTGGCCCTGCCCCTGCTGGTTGCCACAGGAACGCAGGGACACATTCCCTTAAAACAAGATCTGCCGGTCCAGAATGTGACCTTCTGTACCAACCTGCGGGAGCACTGGGTAATGTACAGGGTCAGCATCTTCGTAGCCTTCATCGTCTACATGGTGGTGTTGGTCTGCGTGGCCGTCATGTGCCGGGCCATGGTCCTCGTCCTCCGGAGGACTCTAGGGTCCGGGGAGAGCGGCACCAACGGGGTCCAAACAGCACCAAAGCATGAAAATTCAAAGGTCAAGACAGCAAGGAAGCAGACCATCATTTTTCTTGGTAGGTTGTTGATTCAATATTTCAAAAATACTAATTGTTCTGCCAACTGTGTCCCCTCAGGAAGGGGCTTGAGCTTCTTCCTATTAAGTGTTACCCCTGCTGAGGCCACACACAAGCTGGCATGGTTTACTCTTCTGTCTTTTTTTGGTGTTCTGTTTGGGTAAGTAACCTTTATGTTAATGTGCATGTGATGGGGGTGCAGCATTGTATATAATGCAGGGCATAGGCATCTCTAGTGTTATTTTTGGGCCATTGTTCATGTGTGTGTGTGTGTGTGTGTGTGTGTGTGTGTGTGTGTGTGTGTGTGTGTGTGTGTGTGTATTACAAACTGGGTTGTTTGGACATGTCTTCATCTGTTTATGCCTGCAGTGAGAACATCACACTGTGACTGCGTGACATGTGTAGTTCCAATGTTGTGACCATTCCTTCGATTGATTACACACACTGACACACACTGACATGTTTGTTTAGAGCTTTCTCCTCCGAAATAAACCATCTGGGGATAGTAACTTAATTTTAAAGTAACTAGCAACTAAATATGTTAAATAAATGAAGTAGAAGTAAAAAGTGGCATGAAAAGAGTTACTTAAAATAAAGTTACTGAAAATAGGACAATGCGTATCATATTATCAGTTGTAAGGTTGCCACAGTGTCAAAGGGCTCCATGTCCATATTTGAGGGGGGCTTTGGGCTTGCCTTTATCAGGAAGTAGCCAAAGGTCAGGCAAAGGTCTGCGGGTCAAAACTCAGGCCCTTTCTTATAACATAGTGGGTCAGCGACCGGGGTGTTCTCATGTCCATGTCATAATGTAGAAATAAGAAACAAAGAGAATCAGACAGAAGTGGAATCCACCTCACAGAAAGTCTCTCCTACACCTGGCATTTAGAGATAAATCGAAGACCTGAACTGCCAATAGTTGGCCAACCGAGATAAAAAATGTATAAACAGGTTTGAAGAATAAACACTGTGAGCTGAGGAGGACATCCCGAGGCCAGCTCTGTCCTGGTCCACTGGACATCAGGTAGCATTGGACATGAGAAGAAGAAGGGACTCAGAGATGATAAGGGATGCTGGTATGACTCACTGCAGATGGGCTAACATGAACAGAGATCCCAATAGAAGTCCCTAAATCATACAGCACAGCGGTCAGAGAATCGACACATGAATACAGCTGGCTGACAAGAAGCATGACACATAGGAAGTAGAGCCAGACACAGGATATGTTCTAGATAAACTCCTTGTGTCATGTACAACCTCATATTAGTCACTTTCTTCGAAAATGATTACCAAAAAGCTAATTGGATTAAGATTAAGAAAGGGAATATATTGCAAATTCATCTTTTGTATTATCTTTAGACTGATTAGGTTTACGCACGTTCTGAATGTAGAGAAGAGGTTGGAGTGAATGAATGGGTCAAACAAGCACAGGATTTTACCCAGAAGACTGGCATGTATCGCATTATTTTACGGAAATATAAAACAACCTTTTCACAACAGGCCTGGTGCTGCTCTTTCACCAATAAAAGTAACAATTCCAACCCCCTCCTCTCTCTTTCCAGTGACTCTTATAGCAGACAGCCCGCCATCTTAATTCAATTTGGCCTATCATGTCATGACTCTGAAAGGGGAGTGACGAGTTAAACAGAGAAATAAACATTGTTTTTCTACAACTAACAAAATCCTCAAGGCCTAAGTCAATGCATTATTTTATTTACAAAAATATTGCACATTCAAAACATACAATATCAGCACAGACTGATAGTTTTTAATAAATAAATACTTCCTTTCCTTACAAACAAAGGGCTTAGCCGTTAGTGAGGGAGCTTGTGCTTCCTCACAGAGGGTGAGAAGTCTCAGATCAAATAAGTGGTTTTCATTATGTAAAATGATTGATTATATTTTCTGGAGTAAAATATAAAATAATCTTGTTTTTTTGTCTAACAAGTTAAATAAAAAGAAACGGGGGAAATATCCAACAAAAGCTTGAATCAGTTGCAAGGAAGGAAACGGAACAAAGGAAGAATACATACGTTTCATTTGATTCTTTCTGAAGAACACTTTTATGTTTGCATCTTCATAGTCCCATTAGTTGGATCTTACACATAGAATATGGAAATAAATAAGCCTACTATGCATTTCCAAATCTTATGGAATGGTGGCAGTGCAGAAAAAACAAAATCAAAACAACATTTTTGTTCCGAGCATAGAGGACAGTGAATTTATTACCAGGCACGTTTACACATACAAGGAATTTGCTCTGGTGTATGTTGTTGTGACCATAAACAATCACAGAAAATAAGTTGCAATAGTAGGTAAAATCAAAATAAAGACATGATTTATAGTTTGAAGTGGAGGGCTGTGCAGACATGTGCAAAAATGCATTCAGAGAGTTGATCATGAACATGGCTCACGAAAGAACCAGATGTTGTTCACATGATGTAATGCATCATGTCTGTGTGGTGGATGATAGTCAGTGTCAGTGGGGGGGCCGGGCCTTGTTGATGAGGGCGGTAGCGGAGGGGAAGAAACTGTTCAGGTGGAGAGAGGTTTTGGTCCTGATGGAGCGCAGCCTCCCGCCAGAGGGGACAAACACTTTGTG
>NW_011334857.1:0-3313 GCF_000735185.1 Notothenia coriiceps
AAAGTCAATGTTATTGTCAACCTTTCAGTTTGTGTGTACATACAGAGATCGAAATACCGTTTCCCACAATCCCGAGTACAAAAACAAATATATATATATAAAAAGATGTGTGCAAATATGTATACACATGCACACATTACGACCTAAATAAAAGCACAACAATCAATATATAATATTAATATCTAATGAATCATCATGTTTTACATTTCTTATTTCCTAGATGAGAAGCAGTTGAGCAAAACATACATTTGTTCAAAGACTTTCCGTTATAAATACATCCACATAAACAGCCAGGATTCAACAAATCAATATTGAGGTCATAGGTCAAAATGCTCACATTGCATGTTACTTTTCAGAACATATAATCCAGCACACAGGGGAAGGAATAAGGTTTCATGAAATACAAACGAAATAAAAATACAGGCGTTTTGGTGGCTCGTCATGAATCTTATACGTGGGTAGAAATATACTGTTAGAAATGCTAATGTTTTTCACACTGGCAGCCAGGACATATTTATAAGGTGAAGAAATACAAAACCCCTTTATCCTATTGAGTTATTGCTTAAAAACAATACAAATTAGACTAAAATATGATACAAATAAGCACTAAAAACTCACCGTAATGTGTAATGCGTGGTATCTCACCTCTTCTTCATGATGTTAAAAAGAAAACTCATATTTCCAAATACAATCATTGAATCCAAGTGTTTTCAAGCTTTGGGTGCATGATGTATGCATGCAACTACTTCTCACAGCTCATAAAATAAGATGCAAATACCCTAACAAGGCATTTTAACATTTGAAACCGTTATCCATTTTCAAAGAACCAAAATAAAACCAAAACAACATCTGGCAGTTCTTCTGAGCACTCTGTTTTTGACCATTCCTCTTCAACATCCTGTATATTACATGCTTGTCAGGTTGTACCACGGCATGGAGAAGTGTGAGACATTATGAGAGAATACAAATGTTTCATGCTGTATAAATAAGGATGTTTTCTCTGTAGGACCAGCGTGAAGGACAGAGAAATAAAGGCTTGTCTCAGCTGGCTGGCCCACTTCCACGCTCTCTTCCTGGGGGTGGAACCTGAGGGTCTGTGGCCCGTCGGCACATACTGGCACCTGGAGACCCGGCCCGACGAGCTGGAGGCCATGGGCCATCCCGAGCTGAAAGCAGCAGCCGGGGACATCGACAAGATCCTCAACGAATGTCGCTTCAAGACGATCGTTCACGGAGACGCCAAGTTAGCCAACTTCTGTTTCTCCGAAGGTGGGCGGGACGTGGCGGCGGTAGACTTTCAGTATGTGGGAGGAGGCTGTGGGATGAAGGACGTTGTGTATTTTTTAGGAAGCTGCATGGAGGAGAAGCAGTGTGAAAAGAGGGTACCAGGCCTGCTGGACTACTATTTTAGTGAGCTGAAACAATCTGTGAAAAAAGATGTGGACTTTGCTGCCCTGGAGACGGAGTGGAGGGAGATGTTTGTTTATGCCTGGACAGATTTTCATCGCTTTCTGCTGGGATGGAAGCCTGGACACTGGAAGATCAACCGCTACAGCAAACAGCTGACCAAGGAGGTGCTCCGAAAACTGAAGCTGTAACCAAACACATTTAGGAGAACTGGGAGTGTGGCTGGAAGGCTACCTGAAAATCTGTAAATGGAAAAATCCTTAAAAAACCTGTGTACAGTTAGGTATTCTTTTTGAAACGCTTCTGGATACATTGTAGTGTGTGCAAAATGCTCTGTCCCTTCACTCAACCGCCATTCTTTTGAAAAGGAAAACATTGTACCATCTCAATAAAGCAAAACAAAAAAACAAGTAAGCACTGGTTCTAGCTTGTCTTATACGAAGATTGGATTTTCTCCCTTTTTTCAGTGTCTTTAGGTTTTTTCCTATATTATTGGGTTTTTTCTCTCTTAAAAAAATGTCCGGCTACGATGTTGAAAATATTATCCTATTGAAAGTAAAGTCATGACGTTATCTAAATCAGGTTTTGTGACAATTTAGAATGCATTAAATAAAAACATAAAATGGAATCAAATGTTGAAAAAAGATAGGAAGTTTAAGTCAAAGGATTCAACTCAATTTATAACAACAACAAATATGTAAAAAGAAATGTATTACAACAAATACAGTGATGTCATAATAAAGGTATTAATGCTTAAAACAAGGTTATTGCTCGAAATGATCAGCGTAATAACTTGAATGATATGAATTGTTTTAATGTCTCGTTGCAATTTTTTATTTCTACAATATGAAGATAAAAAAAGGCAGGACTTTTACTTTGTTGTTGTTGCAGAGGATTTGTACTTTCTCCACCTCCAGCGGTGTAAAGTAACTAAGTACATTTAATCAAGTACTTAAGTACAGTTTTGAGGTTATTTTACTTCCCCTTGAGTATTGTCATGTTATACTTTATAGTTTTACTTTACTTAATTTTTCGAGGCAATTTTGCACATTTTATTGAGGGGTGCCCACACTTTTTTGGCTGGTGAGCTACTTTTGAAATGACCAGCTCACCGAGGTCTACCAACCAAAAATAAAATCCCAAATTGCAACGGTTGCTGAATAACACGTTTTATTTATACATGGGGCAAATAGGCTGCAACAAACGACTAATTTGATAATCGATTAATGAAACGATTAATCGACTATTCGGACTATTATGCCTTGCAAAATTTCTCAAACGCTCTTATTTAGCCATCAACTTTTAGATTTAGCTTGAGGTTGTTTTAGGCATGTGGAAACTAACAATGAAGACAATAAAGATGAATACTTGATTCAAAAATACATATATTATTAAATTAACTAAACAAATTGTGAACAAAATTAACATTGCTTTTTATTAAATTAAATAAATAATATTTCACATCAAAAGAAACAACAATGTTTTAACAAATCATATTAAATAATGTGATGACAGAACTGTAAACAGAATAGCTGAAACTTTAACAAACTAAATAACTCAGTTACCTCTAATTATTAACCTATGTTTGTAGAACTGAGTTAACTCCATGTGTTGCTGCTAGCATACATAACACCTGACGTGGAAACGTTACTCGTGGATGGGGCTACAGAGCTACTAGAAAGACAGTGGAGCCCGGTGCATTCCTCCGTCTGGATGTGGTGCACTTTTGCTAAATGTTTAGACAAATGACTCGTGTTACCGCCCTTACATGATAAACACTTATTGAACTTTAGGCAACGAGCATTGTCCACATCGAGACGGGTAAAGTTTAACCACACCTCGGAGCTCGTTCTCTCCGCCATCTCCGCCGTGTGTGTGTTGCTGCATGTACCCCCTCGCACACAGA
>NW_011334858.1:0-4963 GCF_000735185.1 Notothenia coriiceps
TGTCCCCCTGCCCGATTGGTACTGCGCATGTGCGAGATGGTCCGCCATATTGGACAACTCCGGACGGCAACCCAAGTAGGACACTTGACACATTGGCTTTTGGCAAAGCTGAAAAATAAAACGAGAGAGATGAGTTATTTTTATACAACATGCATTGCTTTTTGACAAAGGAACCGGAAGTGCTAACATTTTTAACTTACTTCCGGGTTTTTGGACACTGCGGTTCTCTATTGTCACTGTGGCCGTTTCTCAATCGCGAGTACACATACATCCATGGGTACAACTTCAGATACAAATGAACACATAATGAAATATGACCCCCGGTTTGATGATTGACAGGTCACAGAACAATGGGGGCTATCTACCCTTACCCACAATTTAAAGTATTTCACACAGACTATCTCCTCTTTGCTCTTCTGTCTGTGTGGAGCAGAAAGTTCAGCTGTCAGAACAAAGTGAAAAACAAACAATGGCATAAAATATTATTAATATGTCGTAATACATCTATTTATTTTCTTCTCAAAGTGTACCAGAATGGGTAGTTTATATGTTAGTATTTCAAAAAATCTCCTGGGGGAGAATCTCCCCAGATCCCCTTCTGGGGTTAGGTTTTCAGCACGTGTGCCTTTTTATGTTATACAGTTCAGCTTTGATTCCATCATCTCATTAAACCTTATTTAAAAGCATTATTTTGTTCTGTTAACGGATATAAGGGATATATGCACTGTACTTCACTTTAATTAATATTGTATGCTGCAAAGCGTATATATTACTGCAGGATTTTTTGTTGAATAGATTTGAGTGGTTCAAAATTTCGTGGGTCCCGAGGCCTGACCAGTTGAGAACCACTGGTTTAGAGCCTCTAACTGATGAATGAACACAACTAAATGTTAAATCACAACTGACTATATGAAGACATCATTTCATTCATTATGTTGATTTTATCTGTATTTATATACATCTAAGCTTTTGGGTATTTTATACATTTTGGAGTTAATGTATAAGATGATATGAATTCACTTATCAGAGGGATTAACCCACTGTGACGTTTGATGTATGACGTCATTGGCAGATTTATGTGCAAACAAATCTAATCTAAATTAAATGACACTTTACAATCAAATATTCAATTTATTTAAGAAAAAGAAATAAATCCCTCAAGGGAATCACGGTTTATATCTTTTATACATACAAATCTTATGTAGAACTACAGCAAAGTTTTGTGTAAAAAATACAAAGCTACATTTTTATAATGCACTATACAATTACACAGCTTCCAACAATCCAAGCTGTGACAGCCAGACAATGACGCGGCTGATATTTTAAACAAAAAGTCCTTCAACTGGAAAACCCAGTCCCAATTTCCCTTCCACACCAAATGCCCATAAGCAAGGTTAAATCCTTAACAGTTCCTCAAGTTCTGGTCTACATCTGATGCTGATCTCCTTAAATGGGGAAACATTAAACAGAAAATCCCTATGTCTTATGGCCTACGCATGAACAAGTCTCCTGTGACGTTTTAAGCCATGCAAGCTTGAAAAGCCCTTGTTACATACTGCACATACATATGGTCTTTCTCCAGTATGGGTTCGCATGTGTAAGGTAAGAAAACAGGATTGGACAAAACCTTTTTCACACACGTTGCACTTAAATGGCCGTTCCCCAGTATGGTATCTCCTGTGTATCTTTAATTCTGCAGCAGATCTGAAAGACTTGTCACAGTCGTCGCACTTGAAAGGCCTTTCCCCTGTGTGAATCAAAGTATGCCTCACCAAGGCATCCTTGCCAAAGAATCCCTTTCCACAGTGCTCACATGGGAAACGCAACCCTTTGTGATGGAAGTTGTCATGCTTCAGGAGGCATCTTCTGGACGTGAAGGTCTTCCCGCACTGAGCGCAGGTGAAGATTGGCATTGGTTTTTCCGTCACAGGTTCTCCAGAGTGATGCACACGCTCCACGTGCCTCGTCAATGTCACACCGTGCCTGAATTTCTTGCCACATTCCCAGCAGAGGAATGGATACGCTTTAGTGTGCTTTTTCTGGTGCTCCACAAGGTCAGAATACGATCTGAATCTTTTGGTGCAATGAGGACACTGAAATGGTTGGTAACCAGTGTGTTTCCACTCGTGTCTGATGAAACGCTTTAGACTAGCAAATGTTGTCTGACAGTGGGTGCAGGTAAAAGGCTCGATGGGATTATGGACGTCGATATAGTGCTTATGCAGGGCCTTGAACACAGGGAAATTCTCCTCACACTGGTTACACTGAAATGGAGTGTGGGATTCTTTGTGCATTGCCAATGCCTCAGGGTCCCGTACCAGTTTCATGCACACCTCGCAGTAGAGCGGGTTGTGAGTTTGTTTGTGGGAATCCAATGTGGACTTGTACTTGAAGGCCTTGTCACATTCATCACACCTGAAACAATGCTTAACATCCTCAGGCTGCTCAGGATCCACCTGCTGCTCATTGTAGCAAATGTTTCTTAAATGGAACCTAAATGTTTGTTTGCACTTAAACTCCACACTGCAGTGAGGACAGTAGAACGGACCTTCCAGCACGCTTTTGTTTACATCTGGGCTTTTCTGTTCCACTTGTCCTGTGTTGTCTGACGGCAGCTCTTGGTTGGCTGCCTCACGAGGAAGCCCACTGGACGATTGTTCACCCTCGTCTGCTGCAGTCTCTTGTTCCTTTGCTTTTGTCTGATTTGGACATTTATGCTGCTGCAAGTAACGCAAGCTCTTATAAAACCTTTTACACACAGGACAAGAAAAAGGCAGCTCATCTGAGTGTCGATTCATGTGACGCTCTAAGAACTTGGCACGAGTCACCACCTTGCCGCACACTTTGCACGTCCTCTCATCCAGGTCATTGCTTTTGGTTGCAAACCTTTTAGGGCTGCTGTTAATCGCATTGCTGCTCTGTGTCTTTCCGGATTTCCTCCACTGGGACAGGTACCTTTTCATCTTGAGTCCACGGTTCTTTCGCACCGGTCTCTCCAACAAAACGTCAAATTCCGGATCAAGTTTGCCCCTCATTTTGCTTTGCACCTGAAAGTCTTTATCTTCAGGACATTTCTTTTTCCTCCCACGTCTATTTGGCTTCTTCTCCACGCTGTTGAGCACCGTCACCTGGCCGTCCTCCCCTATCATGAGTGTTCCAGACGGTTCTTCTGCCATTTCACTCTCACTGGCCTCCGTGCCATCCAAACGATCTGTAACCACCACAGAGTCCATTTCTGCCTTCACCTCGCTGCCGAGACCAAACCACTGTGTTTGCACACACTCAGAGTTCACAGTTCCCTCCATGCTCTCAGATTCAACCTCCATCTCTTGGCTCACTGTATACATGAGCCCGCTCTCAACATCTGTTTCCGTTTGCTCGTTGACAATCACAACTCGTTCCACAGGAGGCAGACATAGGGCTGACAAGATGCCACTGTCAACTATGCAAGACTCTGAAAAGAAGAGATATCATTAATCATTAAAATGCCAATCAAACCAGACCGTGATTGAGTATCAATAATATTCTGTGAATAGGCTAGTTGAAATTGTGAGAAGCTCACCAATGTCCTCCAACTGTCCAAGGTCTTTCTGAGTGTCCAGCAAGCTTTTGAGCTCCTGAGGTTGAGCGAAAGTATCCATGCATTCATTCAGAACAGAAGAGGCATCGCTGAGCAGAGACGCAATCTGACAAAGCCAACATGAAAAAGAATGTAAGGCAACAGTCCTGAAATGTCTTATTGTTAGGTCAAATTTAGTTGAAAGCAACAGAAATATCATGACCCGTTTAAGTTATTTACAATGCCCCGTTATGAGTAAGTAAGCAAAACAAAAACCAACATTTTGGTAGTTACGAAGCACAAAAACGAACAAAGTCCTCTGTGAAGCATAATGTCTAGAGGGTAGGAATGTAACGCACAGAGTTTACCACGCACAGCATATTTCCACCTAGTTTTTAATTGACGTCTACCTGTTGGAGAGTTTGGGTGGGAAGGAGCTTTTCAAGTCGGGACAGAAAGAGCCACATCAGGGTCTGGATTGCTTTGTCGTATGTTGGGCCAAAGTCTCCAGGGAAAACATCCTGGAAGAGAAAGACATACTTGTCACCACAATGAGAAGAACTGATCCACATTAAGCAAGCTTGGGACACAGCTATTTCTCAAAGGAGTTTGCATATTCTATAACTGATTTAAGTTTTAAAACATTCTAAAAATACATTTACAAAAAAATCCCAGGTACTTACCTGGAAGAAGTTTCTCCTATCCTCCGGATTTCTCACCAGGTTTTGGACAAGGCCCATGAAATGCGAGTCAGATATGTCTGCATTATCAGTCTGCAAGAAAGATTGGTAATTAATGATAGAACACCACACTCAAGAAAAGCACCTCATTGCTACAGATCATTATCCTCAATGCAAATGATATAAAGGAAAGTAAAACCTCAACACACAAAATATATTTGGATAGTTGATGTTGGCTAAAGGTTTAGCTCACCTCCACATTCCACAGAGTTCTGAGGCTCTGCATCCGGTCAAGATGAGGCTGAATGATCTGGGGGTCCGCAGTCTCCTCAGAGCGGCACAGCTCCAGAATCAGCTACAATCAGAGGTAAGCGACAATAATGAAAAATTACTAGAGGAAAAGATGGCAGTCAAGAGCTGCGCCCCGCCAACGGAGCCCTGCGCCCCGCCAACGGAGCCCTGCGCCCCCCCTGAAATTCAAGGTGTTTAAAAAATAAAATAATCTTTTTTTTTTTTTTTTTTTTTAAATATATATAGGCCTACAGTGGGGAAAAAAAGTATTTAGTCAGGCACCAATTGTGCAAGTTCTCCCACTTAAGGCGAGACACCCCAGGTGAATAGGGTAATTTTTTTAACTTAAAGATATCAGCTAGAAATTTCTCTAGTTAATTACCTACAATAAGACAATTGTTTCTTGTATTACAAGTTTTCTGAATATGCAAAT
>NW_011334859.1:0-5668 GCF_000735185.1 Notothenia coriiceps
CTGTGAACAACAAACTCAAGCAGCTAACCCCTGATCTGGCAAAGAAATATGAGGCTGATTTTCTTGTTTTCTATGAAAGAGCCAAGAAATACGTGAGTGAAAGGTATGACTTATCTGAGAACAGCTTTCATACAACAGCTCTCAAAACTGCTGTGTCCTATGGAGAATACAGTGATGCAGTCCAAGCCTGCAGCCTGAAAGACATTGACATGGATGGACTCTATGAGGAATATGGCATGGTGGTATCTATTCTCAGCTCTTCAGAAATGGAAGGATGCCACAGTGAGGATCTCAAACTGTTTTCCAAAGCAGAAGTCCCACTTGTGAATCTGAGGAAGGTCAGCGCCTATATCTTCTCCATCCCATGTAGCAATGCCTATACAGAACGTGTGTTCTCAATGATGACCTCAGCATGGAGAAATGAGAGAAATCGTCTGGATGTGGACAGTGTCAAGGCATAGCTGCAAATTTGTGTCAACTTCACATTTGAGTGCAAAGACATGTACCAGAGACTCCTTACACACAAAAAACTCTTGGAAGCAGCCAGGAAAGGCTAAAATTGATTTAACTTATGTTGGACAGCCATATGCCATACATTTTTGCATACATTCACAGTAAATATGTATTCAGTATGATAGCTGTCTAACAGAAGTTAAATCCATTTCTCACTTATTCTGACAATGTACTTAAGCCCAAATAAAAGAACCCAATAAAAAAGAGTTGTTAAATAATAGTGAAGTCACGTTGTAATAACAATAACTCATCTCTCTCAAGTTTTATTTTTCGGCTTTGCCAAAAGCCACTGCGTCAAGTGTCCTACTTGGGTTGCCGTCCGGAGTTGTCCAATATGGCGGACAATCTCGCACATGCGCACTGCAGATCGGGCAGGGGGACAGATCGGGTAGTGACAGGGACAGACCCTTCTCGGAGAAAGCACGTAAGCGGAACCCGGAAGTGGCCTTCGTGCCAAAGAGCAAGAGTGACACTGACCCCTCTTTATAAAGGTTGCCCCATGTGGTGATAGGGCTGAACAGTTTATCCTGCTACATGTCATGTGTATGAACCTTTGTTTAATATCTTGACTCTGCACTTATCTGGCCTCTCTGTGCTACACCACCCTCACACGCAGCACTGTGATCTCCCCCGAAGCTACAACATTTCACCTTGGCATCCTTTTCACATTTCCCATACTCGTGTTGGCCTCCAGATCTTGCACACCTTAGCTGTCCTTCACACTGCTGTGCAGTGTGCCCCATTCTTTGACATGTAACACGATGATAGGTTTGGGAATGTATTCCCTAACCCTGAAGTTTATAGTGTTTTCTTTAGTGTGCTATGCTATCCCTTTTGCTCTTGTGATCTCTGGTTCTTTGCCTCCTTTAATCTTGTTCAACATCTCCCATAGTCATATTTAATGACTCCTGAAAAGACTCAAATTAATATGTTTTTCCTATTGTTGGCTGCATCATTGTATCAACACTCGCTTGTTGTTCATAAACTTAGCATACTTTATTTCACCAATCTCTTTCTTAATTGCGTTAGTAAGTTTAATCGGGGGATATTGAAAACCATTTTGATATGATCATAACTTTCCACTCATGTTCTTGATTAGTCTATCTTCCTGTCTTTCCAAAATAAAAGAAGTTTTTGCAGGCCTTGCCATTTTCACTGTCATCCGACCAACTCCAAGTAGCCTTTTCAGCCTTGGCTAGATATCATCCACTCCACTTCATCCCTATTGCTTCCATCTGAGCTGGTTGACATGATGATGCAAATGTGCCACCAACATTAAATCCCACTGTGTTTTTCTCATTTCCTCCCGTTCTTCCTCTTGCTTGCAGGCTGACCTGTTGCAGTCCTGCCCGATGCTACAGACACTAAAGTACAGTAGAAGCTTCTGGATGTATCCTTTCAGAATAAAAGAGTAAGAAAGATATTATGTTGAAAACAAGGGGAAGTAGTAGAGCCCATTTATTCAAACTTTTTTTTGTTGTTCTATTAATTCCTGCCAGGATAACATGTGTGTTTAGCCTGTTCAGAGGTTTCAACCGTCATACAGTCTTTTTCGTCAAGGACATATGTTATGTAATTCATACCACCACTGTACCATCCTTGAAAAACATATAAATATTTATAAATGTAAATACCTACCCCCCCCCCTTGGGGGAATTCATCCACAAAAAACACACTGGACGCTGCACTAGGTCAGAACCCAGAGGAGACTGTAAGGTCCACCGCAGACGGACCACTTTTGGACGAAATGTCCTCTCTGTTAAAGGCAGCTCATTGTGGAATAGCCTCCCAACTGAGATACAGGATTGTCCCACTCTCAATAGTTTCAAAGGTCAACTCAAAGAATGGATGAGAAACAAACAGACGTGCAATAACCGCTAAATGCACTTTAACACAGGGGTATCTTATCTTGCACTTTTTGCATCGCTTGTATCTTCTCTTGCACTTTATATGTCGTTGCTGCTATATTGTATTACCATATCATAAATACTTGTGTATGCTGCTCTTGCTCTTTTGCACAACATGTATTTTGTTTTTGCTGTTTGTAAAATGTAATTTCCTTAAATGTTTTATGTGAGGGACTGCGGATATAAATTAGCTGAAGGTTAAATCTGGCACTGTTACGCTTGATGCATTTGATTGTTTTAAGTGTTCATTACAGTGCATTGTCCCTGCGAAATAAATGATTAAATAAAAATTTATGTTTTTTCAGTAATTTTATTTGTCAGAACCTAACCTAACAAAAAAAGTATACAGTAAAATTGTCTGAAAGCATTCAAGCAGCAACCTCCTAACAAAACAACAGAAAACACATTCTTACCCTGTTTTAAATTGTAAATAGTTTACAAATAATTTGATTTATTTAATTAACTTCCTCTATCACCTTTTTCTTTTTTTAAATGGAACACTGTGAATATACCAGGTCTGGTAGCTTTTTATGTATTTCAGACATATGAAGCTGTTTGGAGATTAGCAGACAGGGGCATCACATTATATAAGGAAATGTTTCGTGTTGCTTCTACTAAACACCTTCAAAGAAAAAGACAAGGCTAATTTACAAATGTATTAGTATATTTATGTTTGAGGATTGATCAGACATGTCAGTTCTCTGCCTCTGCTGAAGCCCTGTCCTTTTCTGCACCTGACAGAAGAAAACACACGTTAACACTGAACGGCACATCAACTCTGTTTGCAATATTTTGAACTGTTGAATGTATTCCTCAGAAACATCATCAACAATAAAGGCTGACCTTCAGATGATGGTACATTTACAGCAGGTCTGTTATATTCTAGTTTTTTTTTATAAAGCTCACATGAGGTGTGTGTGCCTGTCCACAGCGTCAAGTCGGTTACACACTTGGGGATCCACTTGAGGATGGCAGGCGAGACCGACTCCCCCCACTCACCTTCAGCTCGGTCCTGGATAGAATGAAGAACACACTGTGAGAAAAAAGTTCTGCAATATATTGTTAACATTCATTTTGGTTTTATTTGCAAACAAAACGCACACCATTAAGTACGCACCTTCAACACACTTTTATTTACATGTAACGTGCTGCCCAATTAATCCAAATGTAATACAACGATATGCTTGTTTGTTATAGATCCTCTTAAAAAAATCCAACAATGATCATTCAAAATTATTTTTCAATGATCATGTGAATCGCAAATCATATCACATTGGCAGTATCAGTCAATCACAACTAGTCATTTTTCTAAATTGTGCAGCCACAAAACAAAGTTTTGATAAAGTCACTCAACGTGACTGATCGTCATGCATATAAAGTCAAACATGCACTTAGAACAGATGAACTAAGGAAGAAGGAGTTGTTCTAGCAGACAGAAAGGACACGCCTGTCTCTACTGACACACTCTGGAGTTAGAGCACCTCCTCGGTGCTGAGGTACCCCTCTCTGGAGCCTAGGTAGGGGGACCGCTGTGTTTTTAGATTTTTACCATTCTCCTCATCAGTCGCTGGCTGGAGTTTAAGTTAAGAGAGTTGTCATGGTTACCTTGTGTCTCAGTACACTCAGTGTCATATCATGAATGCTATCCCTTCTGTTTGCAGGCACAGTAAGGAGAAAGAGTTGTGTGGTTGTGTGATCACCTGCTCAGCGGGGCGGTATTCACCGTGCTGCTCACAGCCGTCAAACACGTACTTCCCCGGGCCGGACGGCTGAGGAGAAAATAATCTGCTGTGATTGTTACTGAACACAATGTAAAACATGTTTTATTACAACCTGGGTTTTATTTGTGTGTATTGTGTTGCAGTGGCGAGCTTTCAGGGCCCTCTAGGCCCTCTCTGAGGGCATAAGATATTCTGAAAAATAATATTTGAAAATATTAAAAAAAGAAAAAATATTTCTTTAGTTATATTTTTCATTAGTTTTACCAACATAACTTGATTTAATTGTATTTAAAATAACATTTCCAAATAAATTAATCCTTCGAATCTGCCAGTTTCTGTTGGAATGTGAAGGGTTAAATGCCGTCTCTGCGAGTTACTGTGAAGACGGGAGAGCTTGTTGGTCCCTCTCTACATTCACAGAGGGCCCGCTATAGTAACTCAATGAGAGAGTAATGTCTAATGACAGTACAATTGACCAATCATATCTTCCCTCTAAATGGGTGGGCTTTATTTTCGCGGACTTTACGACAAGTTCCGCCTGCTGTGAAGTTAGTAGGCTTGTTTGAGACAAGCGAGACCTGCGCAGTTGCGATCAACGTCTTGCTAGTGCGTTGCATGATGGTTAGTCATTTTGTCCGACTTGCTCTGGAGGCTCGCCTACATGAGAGGTTGAAGTCTCGCGGGACAAAGACGCACGCAGCCTTGAGAGCGAGGCGCGGCGAGGCGGCGCAGTTCCTCTCCACGGGCTGCGGAAGCGAAATGCTTGATGGGAAACGACTCGCTGGTATCTCGAGCTGAGCGCTCATTGGTGGTTTTTACCCCATGCTGCTGATGAAACTCTCCAATTGGCTCGGCAAAATTGTTGTTGTTTTGTATGAGTTTTACGTCGCCACTTCCAGTCACATTTGTCATCATTGTTCCACAATGTTTATCATCATGAAATTAATATCTATATATGTTATACTATACTTGCACTGCTTACCGTTTTCATACTTTATATATCTTAGCATATTCATACACACTGTTCATACTGCTCACAGGCTGCTGTGTATATCTAGTGTATTCATACACACTGTTCATACAGCTCACAGGCTGCTGTGTATATCTAGTGTATTCATACACACTGTTCATACTGCTCACATGCTGCTGTGTACTGTATATCTAGTGTATTCATACCCCTCACTGTTTATTCATGATTCAATTCATTCTATATTTTATTCTGTAGATTGTGGACATTACTTTTCACTTTACTGCTTTTTGCACTCCTGGTTAGAAGCTAAACTGCATTTCGTTGTCTCAGTACCTGTAATATTTGCAATAACAATAAAGTTGAATCTAATCTTGAGCAGGAACACATGTATTTACTTAGTACATATCTGACATTAACGATTAAACACATGTGGGCATTCTTTATAAATACAAACCGAGTCAAGCCGACTCCGGAGGTGGCGGTATGCACCTTTAAGTTGTTTGCAATCCGCCAAAAAACCGAGAGAAGAAGAAGAACAAGCCGACTCCGAGCTGTCC
>NW_011334860.1:0-2770 GCF_000735185.1 Notothenia coriiceps
CAATCACAGCTCTGCATGCATCCCCTGGATATTATTTTATAATAATGGATATATCCAGTCTCTGATTGTGTTACGTTATTATGAGAGTGCTCTCATACTTGTTTGATTCTGAAATTGTATATATTTATATTTTATATATGTGTGTGTATATTTTTTCGCATCTGTAGGCTGTTATTGTCTCATTATACCACAATGTCAATGAATTGTCATGAACACATCTGTCCATCAGAGTGCTGCTGTGCCTCCTGTCATCATTAATGGACGTCTCTTTAAAATGACCGCTCAGAGGAGAGGAGTTCTCATTTCTCTAACCGCCTGCTGCTTCCACTCCTCTCTCCTCGGTTCCCCTCCTCAGTCCTCCGCTCGCATCTCCTGTGGGCGGCACCAAGTCTCTAGGAGAGGAGTCGAGGATAGGAGTCGAGGAGGGGAAATTTGAGTTTTGAGAAACCTCTAATGACGTCTCGAACTGACACTAAGTTGTAGTACCACCGTTTGGCCACTGCAAACATTTGATTCAATGTCCAGCACACTTCGTGGGGCTTGGTCTTACCAGGATCCAATTGGCACTAAAAATAAATAGGAATGAACTGAATTAAAAGTATAAATGCATATATGTATTAATGTACACTTAAAATGTACAAATATGTATTGTTTTGTAGAGTTCGGTGGACCCTAATGCACTAAAAGGAACAACAAATAATTATAATTTGATTAGTCTGGACAAGGCAAGGCAAGACAAACACAGCTGAACAGAACTTCCTGTTGAGCATCATACAAGTATTCGCTAACAACTAAACAACAACCAGAAATTCAATACAAGGAGAACAAATGAATGGATCAAACTAAATTGAAGAGGTGGCCCTAATAGGACCAGAACAAAAAATCAAAACAGATGGGAAAATACACAAAGATAGGAAGTAAAAGACAGACATAACACAGGGGGAGAACACTTCAAACTTAAAAATAAAACAGGGAAAACATCAACTACTAGGATCATGACCCTCCTAACAACAAAAGCACTCCAATGTCAGTAAACCATGTCCATCTGAAATGTCAGAGCAGATTTGAAGTTTAAACATTTCAAATAACTTTTTCACCATATTATAAATTATAAATATTATGCAAAACAGCTGTAGCGTCATAGGATTTGAATTATTATTCCAATAAAAAAAGCACCCTCACCTGTCTCCATGTGTTTCCTGCATCTGAGGCGACGTACACACTAACGTTGGTGGAGGTGAGCTCTGCGCCGATGGTTCCTGGAGATGAGGAAAAATGCAGACAGAGGAAATTAATTCCACTTGAAATCAAATAAAATCCAAAACATTTTTAAAGAGCCTTTAAAACAGCAGTGGTAATACTGCAAGGGGCTCCAGCCTGCAGCTGCAGACTGAGGCAGTAATTACACGGCTCCAGGAGATTCACTATGTAGTATGACATTTGTCCAAAACCCCTAAATCAACCAATAAATCCAGATTACTGTTTTCATCTTTCAGCAGTTCTGACCTAAGACAAACTGTCCTAATGCAGTGCAGACTGCTGTAATTGTTGTAATTTAGCCTGTAATTGGTGCCAGGTGGTTAAACATGAGGCAGGAAAGTAATGTAAGTGTTTCAGTCGTCCCCCTCCCTAAGAAACAGTTTGCTTAACAATCCATATATTTAGAGAAGGAGCAAAATCCAGTTTAAATCTCAATCTTTCTTGCCTCCAGTGGCTGATCTTCACAACTTACTGCAGAACTGAGGTGCATGTGAAACACACCACAGGTACAGGTTGTTATTAAGGTTATGTCCATATCAAGACAAACTTAGGGTTAGGGTTATTTTTGCTACTTGTGCTACTTACTTGTGCTTGTGTGTGCTCCTTACGCTGCTGGTCTGGCAGTGTCTAATGTTGCTGTTTCCCCACAATTCACTTGAAGTTGTTGGGTAAGTAAGTGGTGGAAACAATAGCGAAAACTACAAGAATAAGAGCCATAATGTAATATAATTACATTTTTCCTTACCGTCCTTAAAGAGCCTGTGACAGCATCCCAACAACTGTTGTGCAATGACATATTGGGCTACTAGTCATCTCGAACCGTCAGTTTAAAAAAGAAGGTGCGATACCGTTCCGATAAATATCAATCATTTTGAACATCGCGGGGAAATTCCTTCGACTCATTTTGAAGTTTTGGGGGAAGCCGGAAGTGACGTCAATGCGGGAACGCTTCACTGTGCGGCGAGAGAACCAAACACGGACAAAGTGTGTTGTCATGCGTAGAAATTGTGAATTACTGAGTTTAGGCACGTTAATAACGTTTTAATGAAGTTGACTACAGTATATTCATATTTCTAAGTGCTTTCATGTCAATTCGGCGAACATAAACATAAATTATCGTGGTGAAGATGATAATTAAATTAGGATTAAAAATCGGTAGTGAGAGCTGCTGAATTTCCTCCCGTAGGATGTGATATAAAAACAAATCGATTATTTTTGTAGTTGTAAACTCAAGTGGATGAAACTACATTTATTAGTGCTTTCATGTCAATTCGGCGAAAATGTGATACATTAAATGATCTTGAGGATGATGATTGTTTGAGCCGGTCTGCATTTCCTGATGAGAAAACAAACCGATGCTTTTTGTAGTTGTAGTACACCAACATGGATTAAACGTGTGTTTCTTTTACCACAATGTTGGGGAAATTAATGGATAAAATGCACGGATTATTATTATTATTATTATTCCCACTCCGATCGGGACACTAGGTCTACCGTTTCCCCGCAGCGA
>NW_011334861.1:0-3378 GCF_000735185.1 Notothenia coriiceps
GGTTGGCCCGGAGATAACCTCGATTTTATGGGGCCAGAAAACTGTGAAATAGTACCCGCTAGCCGGTACTACGCCAAGTGGAAACGCAACCAAAAACGGGCCGGGCACGGCTCGGCATGCTTAAAGCGAGCTCCGCGCTGTAGTGGAAATGCGCCATTAATGTCAGATTGGAAAGTTGGCCCCGACTTTGATGTTATTGGAAAAACTAGTCTAGTATGTTTTGTAAAGGTTAGCCCTTTGTTCTGCAGCGCATAGAACTGCACAGAATCATGAGCATTGCCACTCAAAATGTACATCATCATTAATATTCTCTGCTCTCGTGTTTTAATGCCGGGCAAACCTGCAGACACAGAGTGCAGCAGGTGAAGATGAAGCGGTGTCCGTTCTGGTTACAAACAGGCTATGAATTGAGTGGCACACAAGCGTTATGCCAATGTGATGAATGGTTCATGTGGATTATGATAAGAAACTGGTAAATATGTAAAGAAACTTTAAACAATGTTGCAGTTCACAGAGCAGTAATGTAATGTACAGGCTGAGGTACACAATCAACAGATTCCATAGCAGAATAATTCACATGTCAAACATCACAACTGATCTAAACTGAGACACACAACTTTAGGCAGGTGGGTTTAATTGGAAATGTTTTGTTGCTCTGACTTAATTTAGCAGCAGCTCTAGTGACTGTCTGTGATTTCCCTCCACCGTTATTCAAGCTAATACCAAAAGTCAACTGTCCCATGATGCAACATGTGTGAATTATTGTGGGTAAATACTCACAGGAATTAAAAGACACCTTCATTGGCTCATCATGAAGTCTGTAAGCAGACAACACAGCACACTGCAAAGTGTTGATGGAGAGTAAGGCTAGTCTAGTGTTTCTGGAACTTTTGGACCTACCGGTCAATCTGCACCTGTAACACCATGGTCACAAAAGTTCCACTTTTCATAAACTCAACCAGAAGAGGTCGATATAAACTGAAACCAGACTTCATAAAAAAGTGCTTCCATGGTTCATAACGTACATTTCAGAATGATAAAAGGTGATGTTTCATGTATTAATGAGTAAACTTTCAGATAATGTTCCTTGGTTCAGGAATGACAGGGCTACCCACAGATAACGAAAGGCAGGTTTACAGTAAACAGAAACATTCTCCTCATGATTTAGTGTCAGGTTCTTCAAACACCACAAAGATGTGTTTCGGTTGAAACAGCAGCCATGTGGAAAACACAAGGATAATGTCAATTGTTAGAGACTTAACACTATGAAACAGACAATATTAATTTATGGGAGCTCTAAATAAACACTAACAACGGTTACAGCAGCAGAATAACATGGGCGTGTCTTGGTCTCTGGAGCAGCTAATCACGCTAGCACTGTGGAACAGAGAGAGCCCTCCATCGCTCACTGAGGCTACATGGCTACCAGCTTCCCACTATATACTCTTTACACCCTACATTAGGCCATGCAGAGGTCAAAACGAGCTAGCGTCTACATATCAAATATAATGGGTGCCCATTGCAGCCTTACCTTTTATAACATTACTAAACACCGTGGCTCTGAACTCTTCTTTGGCCTTCTGATCGAAGTCCTGCCCGTGGATAATGCGCATCTGCTTCAGGAAAGTAGACTTGCCGCTCTCGCCTGCCCCAAGTAATAAAATCTTGACTAACCTTTTTACATAAGTCTTATCTCGATGAATACACTTATCTATCTCTTTAGACTTCCGCAATTGTTCTGCCTCCCCGCTTGTGAGGACACAGTTGGGAAAACATACAGATAAAAGGGAGCGGGACGGCAGGAAGTCCGCCATCTTTGAGACAACTTCATCGATACCGACAGCGAGGAGGGCTGCGCGAGCCAGTCGACTGCTGCGTTCAAGGGACGTGGGAATCCACATGAACGTAACTCTCACACCAAACTTTCACCAGTGAACCCATCGAAATCCAATGCGCTAATACTGTACTGCAGCTAAACTCATTTCAAGTTTCATAAGTAACGTTAATCTTGTGGAAAACGTTGGGTAGAAAATGGGCAATGTTTTAAAACAAAACACACGAACACATACTTGTATCCTACCTCTTCTTGACATTTTGATGGGGTTTCTGCATGAGGGTCTACAAGTAATACGTAGGCTGTATAGCAAATCACAAATTTACAAAAACGATGAAGGTTCAAATCAGCATCTACTTATATGTCTCATGTATGTTTACAAGCTTAGCCTGTAATTATACAAGCGTTGTTCATCTGCCAAACAAATGAAATTGTTCTCAATATGTATGAACGCAGCAAAAGTGATAGTTACAGTGAGAGTACGTGAACGCGCCCATGCTTCAATGTTTGGGCGGGTCGCAAAGATTGTAGGGGAGCTATCAGCATTATTCTGACTCAGTTACGCAGATATCCCAAAGCACATTCTGCACCAGTTTTTACTGTATAGAGGGAAATTAAATATATGTCATATAAGATAATAATTCGGATATAGCATCTTATGATTTCATGACAGACTAACCTCTAATAATAGAATAATATATTATCTGGCCATAGCTTTACTATGTGGTGTTGGCAGGGCCGTTTCTAGCTTTTTGGGGGCCCTATGCAAGATGCTGTTTGGGGATCCTAGTTTTTACAGTTTTTTTTAACTACAATGGGGGGGATTCCGAAGCCTTTAAGATGATCTGTGGATATGCATCAATCTGTTACGCTTTAATAGGAAAACAGGCTAATTTCACGAAAACCAAGCAATTGAAACTTACAAAAAGTTTATTAAAAAGGTAAACAATAAGGCTCCTCTGTCAATAAATGCAAGAGATGCAGCATTTTCTCAACAATGTTTAATTTATATTTTTCATCTTCCTCAGACGTCACTCATTGGGTGACAGCCCAACGATGATTTGGACTTTATTACCCCAAAAACACAAGCCACAGCTTTGCTATCATTGCAGTTTAGTCGTGTTTATATCCTTCATTGGATTTTTAAACATATAATGCTTCAGCGAACACAGGAGGGGGCTTGGCTGTCTACAAATAAAGACGGCTCATTTAAATTCTCCCCAAATATATTGAGGCTGAACCTGAACTTTGAATTCTCTGCTCCCATCATAATCTTGGCGATCTTGTTAAAATTGTGAATGCAGAATTAGAAATACTATGTAACTGGTTTGCAGTTAATAAATTATCCCTTAATGTGGCCAAAACAAATGACATGTTATTCAATACAAAGTCTGAGAGTAGAAATGACTGCATTATACGGATTTACAATACGGAGATAGAAAAGGTTGGTGCATGTATATTTTTAGGACTGCTTGTTGACGGAAAACTAATTGGAAGCACCATATACTGTAAATTATGTACAGACTAAACTGTCAAAAACATAG
>NW_011334862.1:0-18705 GCF_000735185.1 Notothenia coriiceps
TGTGTGTGTGTGTGTGTGTGTGTGTGTGTGTGTGTGTGTGTGTGTGTGTGTGTGTGTGTGTGTGTGTGTGTGTGTGTGTGTGTGTGATGGATGGATCGTTGGAGCTTGTGCAACTCAAGGTATGCTCGAACAGGAGCTGCCTGGACGCTGTGATCATGTTGCGCACACTACCCTTGCTGAGTGTGCTGACTTTTGCCACTATGTCCCACTGTCTGGCTACCTGCATGAAGTGAAGTGCTCAGCGCAGTTGTCGGCGAAATGTCGCTCCTCTGTTTTCATTGAAACAGCTCCTTATATCCGTTTACGCAGCTAGCTAGCACCAGATGCTAACAACAACAATACACGTAAGGTCTCTCTCTCGCGCCACACATACACACACCCTCCCGGTCCTCCCGATGGCCAGTCGGTGCCTGCCGGTGAGCGTGGAAGTGTGGTCTGCCGCAAGCGGACGGCAGGAGCGGGGATGTCAGCATCAGATTGTAGATGGTATTTTAAACTCGATGCGCTCCGAAACTACGGGGCGGAGGAGGACAATAAATACACATGCATTAATCGCGTTAAAATAATTAGTGGCGTTATTTTTTTTTTGCGTGAACGCGTTATTAACGCGTTAACTTGACAGCTCTAATTTATATATTTGAAAGTACATTACTTGTTAGCAAACCTTTTAAGTGTTTTTTATGACAGATACTGTATATGTATTCAAACTTTAGTTTTGATTCAAAACTCTACTCTAAAATAACCTCCCATGACCATAGTGAGGGTCCTCCTGAACATTATTTCATTTAACAATTTAGCTAACCCTCGGAAAGAAAATATTGCTTTATATAATTCAAGAGAGTTTCCAAATGAAGGAAATGTCACTGTGTTGCAGTATGGTTTGTGCTATGTTCTTTTGTACACTTGTGATCAGGGGGAGTATTGGGAGCAACAGCAACATCAGAATCAGAATACCTTTATTAGTCCCACAGAGGGAACATTTGCATCGTTATAGCAGGAAAGAGCCACAGACAGCTTAATGTTGCATGTTAAAAAAAAGCACTAAGTTATGATATAATAATAAAAAATATAATAAAAAAATACTTTTTAAAATACAAATCCTGTAACAGTTCTTAGGATTTAGCATCCAGGTATATATTACACAGTTGTTGATGGCATATGTATATAATAATGTATATATTGTACATATAGCACATATTGCACATAGTTTGATGGTATTTAACAGCAGCAAGTTACACAATTAACAAAATGCAAAAAACACACCTTGTAACGTTTCTAAGGATTTAGGCATATATATATATTGCACATATAGCACATATTGCACATAGTTGATTGGTATTTAGCAGCAAGGGGTGATATAGTCTACATTTGCTTGATTAACCGGTACTTCAGCTATATTCTTTAGCTATATTTAATTTAGTCATTTGGGTGTCTAACTGAAAAGTTTAAATTTATAGTGATATTACAGATGGTACAGCAATTTTTCCAATAATCATTAATTGCCTCTTATTTACGTATATTATACGATGCAGGTGGTGAAAACTAAAGCTGTCTTTTGCTTCTCAGCAAAAGACGCATGTTTTTTTTCTCGCTCTGAATAAGACCCAGTCAGAGGCTGTCAGAGGACACTATAGGACTGACTTTCATCCCATCAATAATCACAGGAGGAGCTATTTTGACTTTCTCTTTTGTCTTTCTTGACACTCAATACAAGAGGTTTCTTTTTGCATGAAGTATTGATTGTCATCTATTTTCCTCTGTGGGGAGGTAAATGGAAATCCTGTGGAACAAGGCATTCTATTATTAAACTAGCAGGCTGAATCGATGCTCCCATGGCGAGGGGCCATGTTGAGGCTCAGTGTATGAAGCTCCACTCTCAAGTGGCTAGACAGCAGCAGACAGCAGCAGTTAACACAGCAGACAGTCTCAGGCCAGAGAGGAGAAACATTGTGAAGTCTACTGTTGACACATGCTCACAGAACGCTCTATTGATCTTCACCTGCACTGTCACAAAGCAGAGCCACAGCCCATGTGCTGTTTTTTTATCGCATTAAGCATTTGAGCTCTTTTGTCTATTTTCTAGAGCTTGGATTGTTTTGTGTATTATTTCCAATTTAGTGAATTCACAGCTCACCATAAATAAATTGGTTTTAAATGAGCACTGACTTAATAATAATAATACATGTTGTATAGTGCTTTTTCTAATGGGGGGGGGGGGAGTAAGTGAGTTTTGAGATAGTTTTGAAGGATTCAAGAGTGTTCGGCCTTTCAGATGTGACTGGGGAAGGATTTCCAGAGTGGGGGGGGCTGCAGCGAGATTAAAACTTAGAAGAAAAAACGTATCAGAGTAACAACACGTGTCATGTAAAATACAAAAAATAACATAAAGTTAGCAAATAAAACCGATGCATATTTATAGCACATAGGAAGGATTTCCAATCAGTCTGCAAAAGAGCCCATGCTTGATTTTCATAAATCTCAATGAGGTTCCTGCTTATGGAAACAACAGGTGTAAAACAAAAACGCGCTGTCGGATATAAAGGTATTGTGTACTGTGTTGTTGGTTACATTTCTGGAAATTTGTATCTGGTTTACAATGTACTGTAGTACCAAGTTTTATTAAATATGCCAGGTAGGTTGTGAGGTAGGATGACTTACCACCCTGTTTGTGTGTGTTAATCTTCTAGGCACTGTGTATGCTTTCAAATATTTATGTTGCTAAGTCACTTCATGTAGGCATGTTCTACTCTTCCCTGCCCCTTTGTATCATTTATTTTGTCTCTTTAAATGTGCATCGATTAATTGTTTCCTCCACCAAGGAGTTTTCGGCTAGGTTTGTTTATGTATTTTTCAGTCTGTGTCAGCAGGTTAACAGCAAATTATAAGACCAATTTTCATGAAACCAACTGGAAGAGAGTAGCTTGGGCCAAGAGAGAACCCATTACATTTTGGAGCCAAATAGCATCACAGGGCAGATAACAAACTATTTTTCCCTTTTGTTAACATCGCAAGATAGAGACAAAGTTGAAAAAAAGATTATTACTGCTGTCACAGTCCTGCACAGTGTCTCAAGTTGTGTTTTGTTCTTACTGTACATGTGCTGTTTGGAGAAAATCCGTCCCAATGCTAAGTATGGCAAACCGCACCATAAGTCCAGAGAAGGTGCACTCATAACAGTGTTTAATAAACTAAGGATGCTAAAAAGTTACTTTTAAATTAGTTAAACTAAGATGGTTATGCCATGGTTGATTTTTAATATGAATACAGACTTACAGAGTTGCTAGAATGGCTGCAGACTCACAGTCACTTCACGTGTTGACAGTGATGGCTCAACAATAGAGGTAATTATACTCTAGTACATGTTTACACACAAGAGATAACTGGTCACATTATTTTTCACCAATAATTCAAACAATTGAATTCAAATGTCTGATAATTGCAACACGTGTGTTCCAGAAGAGACATGCAGGCAGAGTACATAAATAAGTGTGTGAAATGGCTATGAAAAAAATGAGAAGAGAGAGATAAGTAAGAGAGGCAGAAAGGAGAATAGTAAGTGTCATACATCTTTTTAATGAGCATGACGATGACAGAAATAACTGCTGAGCTGCTTCTGCTCTCAAATCAATAGGCTGGCTCTTTATGGCACTCTAAATAATGCACTAACTGCTTCCTGACACTTATTCCCTCCTTTATACGAATGATGTGACAGCACTGCCCTCACATCTAGTTTACATAGTCATTTGGAGTGAGAGCGCTTTATATGTCAGCACCATGTGCTTAAATTACACTCAGTCACAGCACAGAAAAAAAGGACATTTCTACTGTTAGGGTTAATATAACTATAATATGTTATGATTTAAATAGTGCTACTTTCATTCACCATTTGATAGTTACAAGGTAGAAATGTAATTCACCCTGAGCAATCCCAGTCCCAAACCCAGATATTGAAGCCATGACAAAGGGAGGTATTAAAATAACTGGTCTGAAAGATTATTCAGTCTATCAAAATATAATTTGACTGAGAGTTAATTTGAACTCTGACTTAGAATATGAGGAGAATCTTTAAATCTTTTAAACAATGCAACTTTTTGCTTAGAACTGCAACAGCTCTGTTGCTTTTAAATTCTGTTGAAGCGTATACCAAGAGCCTAACAAGCTCCATGTCTTGAGTTACCTGTTTCATTTTTAAGTTTACTCAATCCGTGTCATTTCTTTCTTTACTTCACAGTCTTGTTTGTTTTCCCACCTGTTTGTTTTCTCATTACGTTATGTAAATTGATCAAATCAAGTCAACATTCTAAAATGTTTTCTTGTTTTCTGAATTGTGATTTGCACAGTAGCAGATGTGTGGGCCTAACAAATAATTAAAATAGCATAAAGCTGTATTTATTGGAAACATGTTCATACAATTATACTAGTTGGTGCGAGCAACCATATTAAGTCACTTAAAAAACGTGTTAAATTCCAACCTTGGTAATAATTAATATAGTTTTCACTGTTTTCCACATTTATAAAGCCTGCATAAAAAAAACCCATAAGAGCACACAAGGTGAAGTCTACAGATGTGCTGAAAGTATTCCCCCCACCACAGCACATCAATCACATCCTCTGGCACTCTTTAATCACATCGCCCAGTGTTAGTGCAGTCAGAATATCTTGGTGTCTTTTCCAAGTCCTGATGAATTCTCCTTCACGCCTTTCCTTAACCCCATGCCGTTTTTCACTCTTTTATTCAGTAAAACTTTAGACCCATTGGGTGGGTTCCAACGGAAGATAGAGATATAAAATGGAGTTACAGTTATGGTAATCTCCACTGACTGAATATTTGACTACATTGACATGTATCATCTCAAAGGCACCCATATTAAAAATATTGGTTTACATTTTAATAATCAAATAAGTATGTGAACATAAACAATAACCTACCATAGCCAATAACAAATAAATGTAACTTATTTTATTTTTGTTGTTCATTCATATCTTATTTTACCAGTTAACATTAATTAATTTATGCATATTTGTGTATCTCTCCTACTTTAAACGATATTTTTGGTTTACTGTCCTATAGTATACATGATTTCAAACCTGTTTTTATTTATCCTAATAATTTTAAAGGAGTGCCTTGGAAATATGTGTTTACATAATTTGTAAACATATTTGTTTGAGACCCACTGAGATAACTTAGACTAAATGTAACTATCTAAACACTCAGAGAGTCCTTTACTTCACTGAGCCTCTCAGTCTGACAGGAGAGCTCTCCTCCACCCTGGTTGTAGAAACATCAACGCTTTGAGCATCTGTAAAAAGCGCTCTAATAAAAAATGTAATGCATTATTATTATTATTATTATCTACTTCTTATATCCGTTAGCGCAGCTAGCACCAGATTCTAATAACAACAGCGCCGGTACCGGTGCACCCTCTCGCTCCCACGCTCGTACTTTGGCTGTGAGCTGCGGGCGCCAGATAAGCCAACATCCCCCACTTACAGCGCCCATCGTACAGGGCAAATGAAAAGTGTAACCGGGGTGAAAAGGGTGTTACATTTACTTAATTATGAATGTTGTTACATCAAGGCCAAAAATTAGGATGAGCGCCAACGGTCAAAAAAATGTTTTCCCCTCCCAGAGCTACCAGCACAGCGCCCCCCAGATCTGGCGCCCTAGGCGACTGCCTATGTCAAGAATCAGCCCTGCCAGTACATACAGTGGCAATGTCTCAAGATTTAGCAAAAATACACCTTTATTGAACATACAGTAACACAAATACTACAAATCCACATGACGAACAAACACAAATAAAAAAGGGTTGCCACTTATTATTATTTTATTTATTTTTTTAAAGTTTTTAAAAAAATTGCGCCACCGCTATTTGTATATAGGAGAAACAATGCAGCTAGTGCAGGACGTCCAAAGATATTAATGGGAGGATTTGCAAAACAGACAAACTAATAAGGCTTTATTTAAACATTAAGGAATACTTTAAGTTAAGGTCTTCTTATGAATAAGAAACTTTGGGGGTATCAAAACATAAATATGAAGTCTGACAAAGTACTTAATGTCTAATATTTTGCATTGTTTATTTGGGCACTTGACAATCACCTTCCCTGAATTTTACTCGGGTGTAACTAAAGTCTGATTTAAGGGTTGTTTATATTTCACATCACTAATCAGAATCTGCAAAGTAACTAAAATAAATGTAGAGGAGTAAAAATACGTTCGAGTCCAGTTTTGGATAGTCTGCCGTGGTTCCATTCCATTTCAAAGAGCTGTTGACGCTCAGCATAACCTTGTCGCACTGCCACTCCAACATCCAATCACAGAGCTTGAGGACTAATCACGGGGTTTGTAACGCAAAGCGGATGTTGTAGTCCCAAACGATAGCTGAGGATTCTGGGTAGTGTAGTGTCTTCGGAAACTCTGTAGTGTCTAAACTCCGAAAAAACTATTTGTTTCTCCGAATCGAAGGTTAAAAACACAAAAGCATTGTACACAATTTAAACCAATCAATATTTTGTAATTAACAAGGATAAACTGATGCTTTTTAGTGGATGAGTACTGCAGATATATCACTGTGTAATAATTTGACAGTGAGGGGAATACTTCCGGTTTAATTATGAAAACTTTGAGACCGGAAATACTGATTTCACCCCGTGAGGGTTGACGCTAACTTTACATAGAAGCTGCCGCATATACACGTTCTCCTGGCGAGACCTCAAATCATCTTCGTAATATCTATCAAACTATAGATCCTACACATCCACTGGACGTGGATTCTAAACGTACAATATACACTTCTCGCTATAAATCTAATCAAAAAGCATTTTAATGGCCGAACTATCCTACAATTTAGGATTTTCCAGAGAGGGTTATTTGTGAATAAACTACCCTCCGGAGCGTTTGTAATCAACGGGATCATGTTGTTTCTTACACGACCACTAGAGGTGCTACACTTTAAAACGTGACTATGGGTCGTAATTAGCTGCCGAAAAATTGAACTATTTGGTCGTTTTTTGTAGGAGGACAGGCTGGAAGTTTGCCTTGTACGGCAGAGCTAAAGCTGGAAGAACATTAATGAACATTTTCTACAACCAATACATGGAAATATTTAAGCAACATGCAATAGACAGCAGATGTATTTGATGCATTCTCTTAATTTGGAGTGATACAAAATACAAATAAAATGAAATTAGTGTCTCCGCTGGAATAACCCTAACCCTTGTGTTTTATCAGTAAACTACATAGAAGTCACACAAAGTGCGTGATCAGCAAGACTAAACTCTTCAGCACTGTGGTCACCAGAGGTTTCAATATTTATATATTTGAGCAACCCACTGACAATTGAGTGATTGGACAGACTTTTGAGTTATCAAGTGCTCTCCATCTCATAGATCTTCTTCTGGTACTGCAGATCCTGAGGAGGAATCAGCAAGTCTCCAGAGTGCACGGGTGAAGAGGTAGAGCACAAAAGAATGTGCTATGAGTTAGCGCCTTTAAAAACTCTGTTTGCTTTGCTTTCTCATGTTGCTCCGCGTGGAGGTGGATAACATTGTGAATATGATGTGCTATACATCGCTGACAGGCCGGGGGAATAAACTGCTCTCTTCTGGGGTGGAATCACAACAGCCTGTTGTCACTCTTGAGCAGCTATGAGAGTCAGTGCTGAGATTACCATTGTAATACACACTGTGGATCAGGAACACAATGTGGGCAGTGGTAGACAAGGATATCGAAGGATTGGGTTTTGCTGTCGTGTGTGTGTGTGTGTGTGTGTGTGTGTGTGTGTGTGTGTGTGTGTGTGTGTGTGTGTGTGTGTGTGTGTGTGTGTGTGTGTGTGTGTGTGTGTGTGTGTGTGTGTGTGTGTGTGTGTGTGTGTGTGTGTGTGTGTGGTGTGTGTGTGTTGAACAAACTGTCAGAAATGTAACTTTTTCCTGTTTTCCTATTGAATTTTAAACACGGATATAAGCCACATTTTAAGCACCTTTTTCCTGCTGACAAATATTAAAGAATGAATGCAGTGGATATGTGTTATATTTAAACTCCAAAGCTGCTTTACGTACTGTGATACACAGCACACACGCTCACACTGAAAGAGGCTTATTCAAATGATGTAAAAAGCTAAGTTGACAACACAGAGCGGGAATTCAGGATTGCTGCCACGCTGCGAAGATACAAAATAAATATTGAAAGAGAAGCTGATATTTGGTAAATGCAAAGGTAAGTGCTGGGGAATAATTTCAAACACAGACGTAAAACAATCATCATCTTTACGTGTATAGCTTAAACAAGCATGATATGCTCGATGATATGATTTTGATGGATGGATACTCAACAAGCTGGAACTGGACAAATATTTCAATAAATTAAACCAATATGAGGGATTTTGCCTTGCATGCTGCAGACTGAATGTGCATCCCTCTGAAACAGAGATCTGAGCAGTGGAGGGGAACTTGTGAGTTGCTGCCACAGTTTGTGGAGTTCTTTGGGCCTACTATCGTTAATCCATGTCTATGAACAAGTGTGACAATAAGCTCTCTGTCTGAACAGCAATCCTCTTAGGCGAAGCTTTGTGGGTAAACTCGCCTCATGCAAATTCTAAACTCCATTAGCTTTGAGGGACTAGTCAGCTGCATTGAGATTAATGGCCAAGTGACTACTTGATTTAATAGGGTTATTTCACATCTTCCGGGGGAAAAATAAACAACAAAGTTAATGCAAGACATTTGTCACTGACGTCCTCAATCTCTCTTCTCTAAGTGGGAGAAGTTTCTTGTGCGTATAGATGTGATACTTACTCAGCCTGGTACTGCTGGAGTAGCTGGGAAGCTTATTAGATTTTTAACCCTTTACAGTCCTCACAAAGAAGAAAGCAATGAAAATATGTTTTCTTTACATTTGTTATTTCCTTGGGGCAATAATAACAACAATCAATGTTTTATTTAACAAAGGACCCCAATGTTTGTTTAAATATAGGCCTCTACCAACGGTTGAGATGTCGCTGAACAGTAAAAGAGATTTCTTTAAGAATCTGCATAGATTGTTATGCATTAAACTGAAAGAAAATATATTTCTATGCATACATGACAGGTGACAGTCCATGAACATGACTATGTATACAACCTGAAAATTACAAATTACAAATTACATATCAGAAGTTTGCTTATACATACCTCTAAAGTTATTTCATCAAAAATAATGATGTTGTTAATTTGACATAAATATGTGAAATTAACCACAATAAATGTTCAGATGTTTTATCATTTTTTAACAAATTGTCAATTTGTCACAGTATTACTTAAGCTTTCACTACCTTGACCATACAGCATCAAATCAACCGTTTGGTAGAGCATGTTTAAAAAAAATGATCATCTTGATAATCTTAATTTTTTTTCTTTCAATCTACACATTTATGAACAGTAAATCCTTAAACACTGTATTATGTCGAAATAAATTAGCTTACCTTTGAAAATCCCACCAAACAGAGGCCTCATTTCAGGAGTGATTTTGCTAACTTCCTGTGAACAAGCTAACTTGCTATCTTTACATTTGAAAAACACGGTGACATCTAGTGGAATTTTTTAGCATCACATATGTCAACCGAGTGGTAGAGTTTGCTGACAGATAAAGTAAAACACATTTTTCAAAAATATATATCGACTCAAAGTGTGCTCTACCATATGGTCGCATGTGAATATTACATTAATGTCCGTGTCATTAGTCTTTTAGTTGGAAATAATTATTTAAAAAAATAATTATGTTAAAAAAATATATAGGTTAAAAGTGTTTTTGCATAATTCTAAATTATAGGAATAACTGTGCTGGAGATAAATGCAGCAAGGAGAGAAAGTGCTGTGCAATTTTTCATTACATGGGGAAAAATGAAAATCCTTATTTATCTTTTTCCATGCCGTCAGCTTACTCCAAACTTTGCTGCAGGGGATTACTAGCTGGGTGGGGAAGGCTCTGTCACCGCAAAGTGGGAGACAACACACTGTGACAACGGTGATCCGAGAGCGCTGCGACTCCTCCGACTCGCAGCTTTGCAGGAGTGATTAGCCCAAAGTTGAGCAGGAGCTTTAAATACTTCTTCATGACCTTTAATCCCCAATCAAATCAAAATGCCAGAATTCCCTCCCCTGCAAAATACAAGCAAACACTCCACCGCCTGTGTGACTGCTCAGCTCCCAGCATGCACTGCTGACAGCTCTCAAGAAGATCAGAGATTTCCTAAAGCTGCGTGATCACCTTAACAGGTGAAATGAGTGTCATCCTGCAGTGGAGGGCTTAATGCTGGATCCCATCACATGACCCTGACATACTGCAGCTATGTGTTATGTAACAGTTTGAATGATTTTTGCTTTTATACCTCAAACATTACAGAAAATGACATTAAAAAACACACCAATAGTATCAGTCCCCCCCCCCAATTGAAGGAGTACAAGTATCTTGGGGTCAAAGATGACAATGGTCATAGTAGTACTGTATGCAGCATTAGAGAAAATACCTGGGTTAGCTGTTGATATTATTAAACATATGATCAGAACAAGATAAAGTTGTTAAGGACAACAGTCTGGCAAAAAAAAACTGAACTACTACTGGTTTAGTTTGCTAACCTGACGAATTGAGATACAACATACATTACAAACTTACAAACACCATAAATTGCAACTTCTCAATTACAATATACAGTATAATTACATAAACATGTATTTTACTTAGGCATACCTTTATGCATGTGTGTTATGTGGGTATGTCTTAATGTTTGAGTTTGTTTGAGTTTTAATTATAGCTTAATAACATTTAAATAAGGCGGCTGTGACTCAGTGGATAGTGAGCTAAACTTTGAATCAGGGGATAGCAAGTTTGAGTCCCACTGCAGTCAGCATGTCGTTGTGTCCCTGGGCAAGACACTTCACCCCAAATTGCTCCTGTTGGGATTGTCCACCGTACTGAATGTGTGTAAGCTGCTTTGGATAAAAGCATCTAACAAGTAACATGTAATGTTATGTAATGTAAATAGCAATTTTTGTCATGAAAACAATTTACATGAAATAACCTACTGCACTCGCTTGTGATACATGGCGTAGCTATACAGCTAGCTAACAATGCAGAAGCCCTGATTTAAAGAGACAAGGCTTGTTGTTTCTTGTTTACTAAAGGTAGACTTAATTTTTTCTAAAATTTGAACAATACAGAAATGAAAATACAAATCAGTATGCAGACATACATACACATAAATAGCATGTACACAATCAACTATCAAATAGCACTGTACTGTATAACAAGAAACACAAGTTAACTGATATCCCAGCTACTAACACATTTTACGATATTTAAGAGAAAACTCTTTAAAGGCTTTTAAAATATTAAATATATCAATTTGCATTTATGGATGAATATGAATATCCTAAATAAAGTAAAAACAAATCATTACATTTTATCCGACCTCGCTTTATTCATTAATGAGTCTAAAATGAAAGCCTTAAATAAAAGATGATCCTAAACCTGGCTCTTATTTGGTTTGACATGTTTTCCTCCTGACTCTAATTAAAAACAAATACAAATAAGATACCCATCCACAGGGTAAAGGGAGACCTCATTGAAATGTATAATTCACTATTCACTCAGGTCTGTTACAGGTCTCTGTTACATAAAAAGTCTAACAAAATACATATTACGCAAAAACAAAATAAATATTTCTGTTCATGCCCTCTGGAACCACGTCCAATATATTGTAAATTTCAGTTTTTTTATCTAATCTAAAAATCCCTGTATAAAAAGCTAAGGGGTAAAACCATAGAATTTCATGATGTCAATTTGTACTGTTTTTGAGGTGCCTCTAGACATAGCGAAGACAAAGCTGTTCATGGATGGATAACAAAACAGTGGCAGAGACAAAATAATTAAAAAATCTGATCAGCCCTTTTTCAATACAGAAGCAAAGACAGCAGGGGACAAAAGGTGTCTATGATGGGGCTTCTGGGTGGGGTTATATTATGACATTTAATTATTGCAGTTTAGTCCCTAAATCTTTTTATATGTGGGTTTGAAGTGACAAAGTTGACCATATTGATTTATTGCTGCTCGTGCTCCACGTGGGCTGACACGCCAGATTGTATGTGTCGCAGTTGAAAACATTTCAAACCAGCCCTGGAACCACCTTGGTGAAAAAGAGGAATACAGACAATGAGTGAGCTCGAAGTTGAGCAGCAAAGTGGAGACTGAGCATTAGGGCCCGTCCACACAGCGGCGTGCGTTGAAGCTTCAACGCTTCTGCCCATTCATTTTGAATGGGGTGACATCATGCTTCGCCGAACTGCATTGTGGGGAGCGTAGCTACGCGTTTCTCGCGTCAAAAGTTGAACCATGTTCAACTTTTGAAGCTTCGACGGAAGCGTCACCAAATCAAATCCTGTTTATGAAAATCTGCTAGTACAACTGCTAGCCAATCAAACCGCGTGTATGCTGCGAGTAGTGAATCACCCGGTGCTGTATGATCAGTCTCTGTTCATCTACCGGGATACAAACCGGAGGAGCCAGGCATGGAGGGAGGTGGCAGAGATAGTCGGTGAAACTGGTAGGTTTTCGCCTGTTTGGGGAGTTTATATCCAGTGTACCTCGTTTTAACCAGTGTACCTCGTTTTAACATTGAATGGATATCAACTTGTTACCTGTATAAAAGACACCTGTCCACAGAATCAATCAATCAGATTCCAGCCTCTCCACCATGGGCAAGACTAAAGAGCTGTCGAAGGACCTCAGGGACAAGACTGTAGACCTGCACAAGTAGGCATAGATAGTATATATAGCTATCATGGAATGCTAGCATTTTGCTTTGTATGTCGGGGGCGGGAGATTCATGTGATTGGTTGTTGGTCGCGTTGCTCGCGTTGGCTCCCCAAGCTTGAGACACGCCCACCGCCAAGCGTCAACGCACGCTGCTGTGTGGACGCTCCGTTAGACTTGCGTATTGGAAGAAGCAGGGGCTAGAGTCAGAGAAGCAGCACATTTCATGTACATCAGATACCACAATTGATTTCAAAGTACAACTGCACTGAGTGGCTATAGTCTTTTACAGTGAACCTTCAGTTGTAGGTCCTTAGAAAAGAGCCAATGGTGAGCTTGACACAGGGTCCTGGTGAAGACTTGAAGGAAAGCAGACACGAGCCACCCTCCAAATCCAGCAGCAGTGCATGTGTTCTTGGGAAGAGCAACCTCAACTCTCTGGGTGGGAACAAAGGGTCAACATTTAAAAGATGACATAACAGATTAGGGTGTTGTGAGCATACAGTGGAGGAAGAAACTATTTGATTTGATTGATTTGATTTGATGTAAGTTCACCCACTTACAAAGAAATGAACAGTGTATAAGTTCAATGTTAGGTTTATTTGACTAATGAGAGACAGAATATGAAGAAGAAAATCCAGAAATCGATATCATATAAAAGATACAAATTGATTTACATTTAACTGTGGGAAATAAGTATTTGATCCCCTTGCAACAAACATTCTGGCTCCCACAGACCGGTTACATGAGTCCTCTTCTTTTAAGAAAGTACTCATAATATCAACTTGTTACTTGTCAAAAGACACCTGTCCACAGAATCAATCAATCAGATTCCAGCCTCTCCACCATGGGCAAGACTAAAGAGCTGTCTAAGGACCTCAGGGACAAGACTGTAGACCTGCACAAGTCTGGGACTGGCTACAAGACCATCAGACAGCAGCTTGGGGAGAAGGAGACAACTGTTGGTGCTATTATTCAGAAATGGAAGAAAGACACAATGAGCATCAATCAGCAATCCATCGCCCTCGCCACCACCACTACATCATAATGGATCAAATCCTGCAGCACCTGAAGGCCCCCCCCCCTGCTCAAGAAGAACATTAAAGGCCAGCAAAAATGCCAGGAATGTATCAAACTAGGGATAGTGACTGCTCAAATGTATTAAGGTACAACAGGTACTGTGGAGAGTAACATGACCAATGAAAATGATGTCCAAAATTATGCAAATAATAATAATAATAATGCATTACATTTTTTATTAGAGCGCTTTTACAGGTGCTCAAATCGCTTTACAATTACACATTACACATATTAGACATGTAAGAGTCATTACTGTGGACATTACCCACAGGACCAAATGCGGGTAAAGTGTCTTGCCCAAGGACACAACGGCCTGACGCAGTGGCGGCCGAGGCGGGTTTTGAAGTTCACCAACGCCCCTTGATCTGATGATCAACGCTCTAACCACTGTGCCAAAACCGCTGTATTATTATTATTATTATTATTATTATTATTATTATTATTATTATTATTATTATTATTATAATAATAATAATAATAAAAATAATAAAAAATGCTTTAAAACACCGGATTAGTCTTCAATGCTAAGGTAAAGGTCACACAAAAAGGAAGTAGAGGTGACAGTTCACGGTAGGATTATGGTCTAAGGAATGAATGTAATCATCAGAAGTGTGTGTTTGTTGGCTTGTATCTTCCAAAAGCAGAAGGTGATGCTCTGTGTGGTGGCAGAGCTTTGATCAAATAAAATCAAGTTTTATTTATATAGCACATTTATAAACGATCTTTGGTTGAGCCAAAGTGCTGTACATATAATAAAAATAGCCTACAGTAGAGACACTTTACAGCTAATAAGCACAGATTGTTCAGAATATCAGTATGAGAAAAACGACACCCTCTATCCTTAGACCCTCACAACGTACAAGGAAAACTTCCAGAGAAACCCACAGTTTAAAGGGGAAAAAATGGGAGAAACCTCAGGGAGAGCAACGGAGGAGGGATCCCTCTCCCAGGACGGACAGACGTGCAATAGATGCCGTGTGTAAATCGAAGAGATAATACATTTTACACCATATAGACCGAATGTTTGGAAATGCATGTGTCTATAATAAGGAGATGAATCTACGAAGATGTCAACAATCCTGTGGGAGCCATCAGGGAAGCAGCACGACGAGACTCAGGCAGGACCGCAGAGACAGGTTCAGCCACGACCTGAAGCCCACGACTTAATCCAGAACTCAGGATAGAGGATCCAGGACACAGGACCACACACGCAAAGAGATCGGCTCGACTTTCTGATCCCGCGTCCATTTATAGGACCAAAACAAGGGAAAAGCATTGTGGCTGGTTAATCTAACATATGCCAGATACGCAATATATAGATCTTTTGGGACCAGCCCCTAGCGGTTCAGGTTTCAAAAGCAACTTTACAGCCGTGCGGAGATTGAAACCATGTTTGTGGCTGCTGATACATGCATCTTGCTTCCATCACGCGTGCTTATGAGGGGGGAGAAGGGTCAGATGTTTTCAGCCTTTGTCTCAAGCCGTGGCCTTTCTTTCAGGTTGTTATTCCGTTGGCGGTTAGGTTGAGTTGGCCTCTTTCCCAAAGGTGATAGATGAACATTATGAATGATTCCGACTCACATGATTCTCAACCTATGGGTCACCTGTCACAGTGCTACCAAAAAGGGAAAGACGATCGCAGGCACCAAAGGCCACAGCAGGAGGTTCAAGGGAAGAAAAAAAAACATGTCGTGTGACGGAAAGTTAGTCATTGAAGGTCCAAAATGCTGATGAATCTCCAAAAACAAATGTTCCATCTACGCGTGCTTTAATTGATGGCGTATGCCGATCATGCCTACTTCTTTGTTTTACGTGCAATGTTTTTTATGGTTTTTTTAATTTCTTCACACCGTGGGTATCCATCTTATACAACGTCCTTAAGGCCTCCTACATGGTAGCCTGGTTTGGTAACACCCATTGAAAGCGCTGTGATATTTGTCTCACATGCATTTCCGTTCCTGTCCTGGCTTAATGCCAGAGCCAAGCTCCATGGTATACCAATGGTCTTGTGCGCGCATGACTCATTATATTCCCCCGATCTGGTGTCCCCTCTGTGGATCCCGCGCGTACTCAGAGCTGTGGCACTTGGAAGCTTGGAGTTCACCGTGGGATTCTCACTTCCATGGTGGCGGTATCCTGATGGAGATCTTCGGTGGAGACAATACTACTAATGCATGGAGGAAGCAAGACTTACCACTACATCTCACCTCCCACCGCGGGCGCCCCAATCTCTCTGCTTAGCTTGTGGGGGCATTTGACAATCCTTGTAGATTTTACTCACATGCAATGAGGTGGCTCTCTTTGCAGCTACCTGAAACGTTCACAAATGGATTATGTTCTGCATGCGTTAGTCCTGCCTATCAATGTGTTGTTTTTCTATTTTGCTTTCTGCAAGTCTTAAACAACGCTTATCTACACTTTTTCCTTTTTACTGTTTTTTTTTTTACATCTTTCCTTCAGCTGGAATCCACATAGTTCATATACAAAAATGGAAGCCAGACATGGGACGAGAAATAAAAAACTACAATTTAAAACATAATAACGGAAATTAGGTTTAGGAGGTGTGGGAAACTTGTTTTATGGCTCCGCTCTCACTGTATGGATCGAGGTAATGGGCACAAGGTTCCACTTTTTAGTCTACGTTAATTAGTTTTTGGAACTGGCCGTAGGCCGTAAATTTTGCCTGATTACTCTTTAACAAAAGATTCTGCTGTTACTTAACCTCTTAAAATTCTAGAATGAAGACACCAGTATTTATGGAACAGAAAAACACTAAAAAGGGATTCTTTAGTGGGTTTCATGCATGTCAGGAAGGCAAGGCTCATTAGAGCGCCCTCCAAAGTCAGGTTACAAGTTTGGGTAACCCACATATTCTTTCCTTCCACGAGACATGCCCGACTTTATGAATTGATAATGTAGGGGAAGAGGAAAGGCTAAGGATTTGCATGTTAACATTGAACACGAGAACGCAGGCATTAAATGGTTTACTACTGGTATTCCAGGGCGATGGTATCTGTGTAATGCCCATAATTTGTTATCCCATCCTTGTAATGCTTCTACTTCAGCATGGACCACGTAAGATGCCCTAACCAAGTAGCTGGTATTGAAGATGAGGTTTGGAAAAAAGTGTAGTGGGTCGCGAAATGGACTTTCCCGCCTTCTGTAAGGCATGTTATGGTGATCAGATGGGTGCGAACGGACTAGAAGAGAGTTACTCAGCGAGTTATCGTAAAAGTAATAAAACCGCGTTGCAGAAATACTCTGCTGACGACAGCTGATGAAGTGCGGCATTACTAAGTCCCCGCATTCAAGTTACTTATAGTCAAAGAGTGGTGGAAACAAGTAGTTGAGCAGCTAAATCGCTTACTTCACGTATAAATCTAAATGATCATTTATCCAAGTGGCCCATTTCAGACACACATTAATTCGTTATCATTGGATTATATTTCAGATCATCCATTATTACGAGTTCTAGCATTTGTTTTGCAGCTTGTAACAGGCTGGAGGGAAGTTTAATTAGCTTTTTTAGACTGCCAGGTTTTTCCGAGTCCGTTATGATTACATCATAATGCTTTATTTAGACTTACCATTTTTGGTATAAAAACCAAATATGACTGGCAAAAGTAGCTACATGTTTTGAGTATAATTGTAGCTGAGAGCTAAAAGCCTACCAATATTTGCTTTAAATATATTGGAGAGAAGCACAAGGTGCAAGTAAAGTACATGTATCTTTAAAAATTTCACTTAAGGTACAGTACTTGAACCAATGTTAACTTAGCAACTTCCCACCATCTTAGTAGTGGATGGTAGTGATGCAGTAAAGGGACAACACTAGGGGTTATTGTATCCTGTCAGGGGTAGCTGTCATTAAACGACCGATTATAACGATGATAGAAAACGTTTTGTTAACTGCATATCTTCCCCTTTTTGGTATATTCCGAATAATTAACTCCTAATATTGTCCTGCTCCGCCTCCCCCCCACCCCCAGGGACGCCACTTCTGGCCTGCCACGCTGCTGCCCTGCTCCAGACACTCGCATCGTCGTTACCTGCATGGGATCTTTGGTTCTATGAGGAATTTGACATGTTTGCCCGTACCCTTATGCCTGCTTCAAGACCTGGTGTTTGTGGACGAGCGCCTACGTAAAGTGTCCTCCTAATGTTCATGAGTATCTTCAGCGTAGGGCATGAGGACTCTCTCAATACAGGAATAAGTTACAGTGCAGTTAAGATAACGAATAGTTCCATTAAAAGCAGCGGCAAAAGAAAAAGCTGAAGCACCTTGATTTAAAGTAGTTAGAGTTTGTTTCAGATGTTTCGCGTTATAATAAACTGAATGGCTGCTTCTCACTGTTTCAGTTTCTGACTCAGAAGCAGCGTTCAAGAAGACCTAGAGTTCTGGATGATTAATAATGTAAGCAGGAGATCAGGAAATTGTATTTTGGCCTAAACCCTTCAGTGCTTCATACACAACAGCATTTTGTCACTGATTATATTCATGTATCTGTGTCTCGATGCATTCTGGTCTCACCTGGAGTTGTTTGGTTTTGTTTTCCAGCACCAACCTGCTCCACAGCTCTATGATCATAGACCAGACCCCGCAGGACACGTGTCGCCTGTCTGGCCCAGGCCCTGGGCTCAGCAGTTCTTTGGCCTGTTTTATCTCCAGGGATGTCATGGTGAGTCCTGCACAGTGAGCCCGTTAGTTCGGAGACGGGAAGTCTAAGCACACAGGGAAGGACCATGTCCTGTTGAACTGTAACAAAACGATACTGAGTACAATCTCATACTCACTGGCTAATGTCGCTGCGTCCAATCAAAAGACATACTGCCTAGCT